>NC_060277.1:19319595-19619595 GCF_021613505.1 Equus quagga
GGCCACGGAGCCGGCCCCAAGAGTATTTTCAAACTCAGAAAACTGATAGCCTTCCTCCACAACAAAAAAATCAAACTATAGTGTTTAAGAGAGAAAAAGAGCCCTACTGAATTCTATTGATGTACTGATAGAATCTTTTCAAGCTTAATTGTTTTCAGAGCTTGGGATCCAGACAGAGTGGCTAGTATTATTTTTCAGGGCTATATTTAGAACATATGCATCAAATTCAAACCAATATTTATTTGATTAAAAAATTAAATAATTCTTAGCACTTGTGAGAAAAAGCCCTAGATTAATAAATTTCAAACATTTGCTCTGAAGCATAATTGAACCAATTATATTAAAATAGGGTGATAATGGGATGAAGCATAATTCATTGCAATGCATCTGTATTTCTGGATCTCTGGCTTCAAAATGATTAAGATGAAAGTGAAATGTCTACCCAGTTTGTTAACATTAACATACAACCAAACTCATTTGAAGAGTCATTACAAAAAAAGCTGTTGCATAGGAGAAAAACAGCTCTGAATGAAGGTTTTTATGTCCCCTCTTTCAGAACAATAGTATGACGCAAAATACAAAGAGTAAGTCAAGATAACCAGTTCTCTTGCAAAGGAAATGCCAAGTTGTTCTATGACCTTTCTCAATTTATTCTTCAGTCTGATTGCTCCTTTCTGGGTTGTTCATGCTCCATCAAACATAGAGCAGAGAACTGCTATACTAAGTCAGATATATTATTTTCTGTTGTCAGACGAGCAAGAAGGCTTGATATGCTTCTCCCAATGGTGTTGGTAAAGATGAGGCCAATCCCATCATCTTTTGTAGTCGTTTATGTCTTACATTCATAGATCTACTCAAACTCTTTTAGCAATTACTTCAATCACTTCCTGTGTAAAGTCATGAATATTTATTATTCTCCATGTAAAGTAGGACTCTGTGTTTAGTTTTAGTTTAGTTTAACATTATTTGAGCATCTCTTATAAGCTAGGCATTGTGCTGGAAGCTGGAGATGGCAAGATGTAGAAGAAGTCCCTGCATTTTTGTTTACAGCTTGGCAAGGAAGAGAGACAAGTTAAGAGATAAATCTAATATAGTGGGATCAGGGCAGTAGTAATAGTGACTAAGTTTGTGAGCGTCTAATGTCACAAAACTGGTAGGTGAGAGAGCCAGGAGTCAAATCCAGTGTGCCTAGCAATGAAGTCCATTCTCTTAGCTACTGTGATAGTCAGGCAGAGCAGGTACTTAGACATATTTATGGGAGGATATAGGAGCAGAGATGAGTGGCATCGACCTGGCCTACAGAGTCAGGAAAGGCTTTCTTTGTGTGGTCCCTTAAACTTGCCTCTTAGGATAATCAGGAATTAGCCAAATGAAGGTGGGAGAAGGGGTTTCTACGCAGATGAAAGAGCCCAGGGAAAGGCATTGAAATAAAAACATATGGTGTGTCTGGAGTAGAGCACCAGAAATGATTTCGTAAATTAGGAACCTAACTTGCAATGGCTCTGATTTCTGCCAAAAATAATTAGGAACACTGTTATAGGTTAAGAGAAGTCGCTGATGGTTTTAAATGAGAGGAATAATGTTTTTAAATGCCCATTTTATAAATGCAATGAGGAAGATGGTTTTGAGGTAAAATTTGAGGCAAAGGAACCAGTTCTTACTGTAGTCTACATGTTACATGACTAACCAAGATGTAACAGTGGGGATGGGGGCCTGGAGAAGGAATCAAGAGATATTTAAGAGGTAGAACTGATGAGCTTTGTAAAGGGGCAGTGTAACATGATAGCATCAGACAGGCTAGCCTCAAAAACTAGTTCCCTGGTAGAGTAGTTACGTGACCTTTGGCAGGTTTTTACTTCTCTGAGATTCAATTTCCTTGTTTGTCAAATGGGGTAATAGCAGAACCTACCTCATTGGGTTGCTGTGAGGATTAAATGTTAGTGTGTATATATAAACTGTCTGCTATAAAAAAGAATGAACCCTTACCATTTGCGACAACATGGATGGAACTTGAGGGCATTATGCTGAGTGAAATAAGCCAGACAAAGACAAATACTGTATAATCTCACCTATATGTAGACTCTAAAAACCACCACCATGAACAAAACAAAAGCAAAGAAACAAACAAACTAACAAAAACTAAGCTTATGGATACAGAGAACAGGTTGATGGTTGCCAGAAATGAGAGAAGGGTGTGGGTAGTGGAGGGCAGGCAAAATGGGTGAAAGGGGTTAAAAAGTACAAACTCCAAGCTATAAAATAAAGAAGTCATGAGATGTAATGTACAGCATTGGGACTATAGGTAATAATACTGAATTGTGTATTTGAAAGTTGCTAAGAGAATAGATCTTAAAGAAAAAATTTGTAACTATATATGGCAATGGACATTAACTAGACTTATTGCAGTGATCATTTCACAGCATATGCAAATATCTAATAATTATGGTGTACACCTAAAACTAAGATAATGTTATATGTCAATTATATCTAAATTTTAAAAAGTTAATATGTGGAAAGTATTTAGAACAGCATCTACCCTGTATTATTATTTCTGATTGGATATGAGTGATAGAGGCACTAACTGGTGATTTGGTGGATGGTGGTACCACACTTTGAGATAGGCAACTCTGAAGAAGGAGCTGGCTTGGGAGGAAAATTTATGATTTTAGTTGTATATTTATTGGACTTGTGTTTGGGTTGCCTTTTCACGTAAAGATGTTTAGTAGATGTTGCATATACTAGTCTGGAACTCAGAAGGGACTTTTGAGAAGCAGATGTAGATTTGGGAGTTGTCAATATTTTTATGTAGGTGTCATTGGAAGCCATAGATATTAATGAGATTGTCTCTAGAGGGCATTCAAGAAAGAAGAGAGATGATGAAATGCAGGACCTGCGTGAAGCAATGATGAAGCTGGAGGAGTAAGAGCTGATGGAGGGACTGAGGTGGGGCCAGGAGAGATTGGTGTCTCTGGCCATGTGCAACCAGACACATCTGACGACTGTTAGATCACTTATTATACTTCCTCTCTGGAGGGGATGAAAAATAAGGGTGAACAACAGGCATTTTGGAGAATCTTTCAGCAGAAGCAGCTGACAGGGCAAGAAGTTTGCCGTCTGGGAAAGTTCTACTGACATGAAGGTCAGCAGAATTCCCACTTTTTCTTCCTACCCCATGATTCAGCCTCATTTTCCATTTTCCATGCTCTGCCCCCCTGCTTTTCTTTCTGGTAGGCAGTCTCTAGTTTCACCATGCCTTTTTTGAGAGTGGCAATCAGAACTAACACAACTGTTTAGATACGGATGAACCACAGCTTGGTGTAAAGAAAGATAGTATTTTCTGATTATTTCCAACACTAAAGACTTTGTTGACCTCATCTGCTGCAAAGGCACATTGTTCTGATCTCATAAGAATCTAGCTTTCTGCAATGACTCATGGTTCCTTTACTGGGTTGTAAAAAAAGCTTTCAACTCTTTATTTTATAGGCCCTTTGCAGCCATGCACAGAAAACAAGGACAGCAACCTTTTTCTGCACTATCACTGAGGGCAGGTTCTTCCATCTCCTCCACCTCTCCTCTCTCATAGAGCTTCCTTCCATGGTTTAGGATTGTAAACTTTCCTACCTATTTGAGAAGTCAGAGCAATGACCAGTTTATCTCATCTTTATTTTGCATGACATATGAATAACTAAGAACCATGAACAGTTTACTTAAATCAACAAATGAAAGTAGTTTGATCATGCACTTAACGGTACAAATTATACATACCACATACTATGGGATGGGACGTGTTCCTATTAGAATATATCTTCTCTTTGCATAGAATTAGAGTTCATTGTTTTATTTGTATCACTAAACTTGACTTTTTGACTTCAACCACAAAAACATTTGAATTAGTTTCCATATCGATCTAACGCTGTGAAGGCTGCTTGCAGTCTTAGTGAAAGGAGCACTGTCATATAGGGTAAATGTCACCCATGAACATAAACTGCTTTTCTTCTGCTTCTTTGGGTTTTATTTTTGAGGCAAGAGTAAACCACAACACAAGAAAATACCTGGGAAAACTGTAGCACGAGTTTCAGAAAAAGGATTCCTTTCACAGCATAAAAATGTTTTTCGTTTGTGAGAACGATTGAATTTATGTAGTTTCCCACAGATTACGCACGCCTTCCACCTGTGATGTAAACCTTGAAACGTAAGATTGGCAGATGCTGCTTCTCATTTGCGATCACTGAGCAAACTAACACAAATACTGCTTGGCGTCTTTGAGAGACGGGCACGCATATTTACAGTATAATTATTAAGGATTTGGTTCCTGTGGTTCCTCTGCAATGCTGGCTTCATGTTTCTCCACAAGGTAAAGAAGTTAGCCTGTAACAAAAGAACAAAGACTGAACAATATTAAAAGTAGCTTTAATTCATAAAATGTTGAAGTTGTCTATAACTTCAGATTCCCAGATTGTGAAAAATCTAGTATCTCAGATACCTATTTTTTACTTTATTTCTTTTTTTACTTTGTTTTACTGTACTTACTTTTAGTTTTACTTTATTTCTTTATTTACTTTACTATATTTACTTTATTACTTTATTATTTATTTTTTACTTTATTTTACTTTTTTTACTTTACTTTTTTTTACTTTATTTATTTACCTTATTTATTATATATGCTACTCATCACTTAGCAACAGTATTAGTACTGCCATGTTTCTTCTATAACTCAATAAATAGACCATACTGTAAAAAAATTTTTCATAAGATCCTTCGGTCATGAGCTGATCAAGATGGCAAAATGCTGTGAAAGGTCGGCGAGCAGAGGACTTTGGCTACATTAACAGCATTCAAAGTCACCAGCAATTTCAAACGTGAGTCCAAACGTATCATGCAAATTTCCTTAACAACAGCTGTGGGCTGATAGCTCATCCAGGTTTCATCCCCAAGTACACACCAAAAACTCTGAAGCTTTCCATTTTAACCTAATCATTGCTCACTCTAACTAAAGATGAAAGGTTGTTCTTACTTGCACATTTCTTTTAATATTATGATCCACTAGTCAGTTTAAATGTCCTAAATCCATTTTTAAATGATTATTTCACATGTTTCTGTTGATTAAGACCAATTTACCCATGGCTACATACCCCACTTCACAAATGGATAAGATCTATGTTAGACGTCCCCTGCACTTAGTGGCCCGTCAAATTTACTGGCTAAATGTAATGACAATTTTTAAAGCTGTAAAGTAATTTCTAATTCAACGTTCCCCTGTCTTTGTGCACTGTTTCTATGACCAGGTGTCATAAAGAGTTGCTCAGGAAAGAATACAAGTTCAGAAGATGTAAAAAGAATGTGTTTACTAGATTCTTCCACCTGAATAGCTTAGCATCAAGAAGTCTTTTCCTAGGTCTCATTCACTGGTAAGTGCTCAATAAGCATCATTGATGAATTGAGCAGTAATTCTGCTCCAGAGTCCAGTGCTTTCACCTGTCACAGGTTAAAGAGAATGGAATTGGCCACTCAACAAAGCAGCAAACACCCCCAAGGTCCTAAGTAAAATGCTGTTATTGATTCAGTAGGTAGCTCATCTTTCTACAGTTCAATATCTTTAACTAGCATTTCAGTCCAATATTTTTAAGTAACATATCTTTTCTTTGCTTTTTTTCCTTCAGGGTAAGAAGAAATTGTTTCCCTTATAATTTAATATGGCTGCATTAAAAATTGAAACAATTAGATGTAAAAGGAAATATTCTAACAGTTTAGGTATGTGCTGGTATATTTGCCTATTTGATTCCTTTCTTCCCTTTTATTCCCCAATGTTATGACTATAACTAGTATAATTGTTTTCTTTTTGTTGAGTTGACCGTTTGATGGAATTCTCTTTTTCTTTTGAACTTTGGTTGTGCTTGTGATCTGTAACATAAGTGGAATCCTAGAGAAGCACGGAAATTTGGAGTTTACTTAGTTTGAAACCTCACTCCCTAAGAAAGAATTCCCTCTACAGCATTTTTGAAAATGTTCTTTGTGCTCTATTGAACTCTTCCAACATGGTGGTTCTCATTTTTTCAAAGGACAGCCAATTTCAGATTTTTATATCCTTTCTTATTATGAGCCCAAGTCTCCCTCCTGTATCTTTCTTCTACCCCCACTCCATTGTTCCCAGTTTGGTGCTCTAAAACATGCAGAATGTGTTTATTTCATCTCCCCTATGACAGCTATTTCAGATATATGAAATTAGCTCTATTTGGACTCTTTCTCAGTTAAGTCATCAGTAATTCTTTCAGCTACTCTTCTCACCCCATAGTTTTCAATATTTAAGAATCCAGGTTATTTTCTAATGTTCATAAGGTAGCTCTCATAGTCAATCTCTTCCATGTGTAGTTTTAGGTGACTTTTTTACTCTAATTCTTAGTAAAGTTGTCACAGACAGTCTCTGTGTCTTGTCTTTCGTAAAATTCACTTGAGGGTCTAGCACAGATTATGTCTTTTTATTTAAAAATTTTTTTTATTGAGCTCATAATAGTTTATAACTGTGAAATTTCAGTTGTACATTATTATTTGTCTGTCACCATACATATGTGCCCCTTTACCCCTTATACCCACCCTACAACCCCTTTCCTCGCCAGTGAAAACTAGTCTGATCTCTTTGTCTGTGTATTTGTTTATCTTCCACATATGAGTGAAATCATACGGTGTTTGTCTTTCTCTGTCTAGCTTATGTCACTTAACATAATACCCTCAAGTTCCATCCATGTTATTGCAAATGGGATGATTTTTGTCTTTTTTATGACTGAGTAATATTCCATTGTGGAATATATATAATATATATATATGTATATATATATACATACCACATCTTCTTTATCCACTCATCAGTCAATGGGCACTTGGGTTGCTTCCGCGTCTTGGCTATTGTGAATAATGCTGCAATGAACATTGTATAGGCGTGCATAAGTCTCTTTGAATTGTTGATTTCAAGTTCTTTGGGTAAATACCCAGTAGTGGAATAGCTGGGTTACATGGTATTTTGATTTTTAATTTTTTGAGAATTCTCCATACTGTTTTCCATAGTGGCTGCACCAGTTTGCATTCCCACCCAGATTGTGTCTTCTACACACAAGTAAGTTCAAAACAAATATTTTTTTAAAAAAATAAAGTATTGAAAATGTATTATTAAAAGAGAATTGTTCCACAACTGGAAGGACCAACAACTGAAAAAAATATACAACTATGTACGGGGGGATTTGGGGAGAAAAAGCAGAAAAAACAAAAAGAAGATCGGCAACAGTTGTTAGCTCAGGTGCCAATCTTTAAAAAAAAAAAAGAGGGGCTGGCCCAGTGGCACAGTGGTAAAGTGCGCACGTTCCACTTCAGTGACCTGGGGTTCACTGGTTTGGATCCCAGGTGCAGACATGGCACCATTTGGCAAGCCATGTTGTGGTAGGCATCCCACATATCACATATAAAGTAGAGGAAGATGGACTATGGAGCTAAAAAGCTGATTTGTACCCTTACGTGAGTTGGACTTCCCAATTGGTAGGCTTCACTGTGCGATGGGTGATCCAGATGGGACGTTTTGTTGTGGTCCCCTAAACAGCTAGTAGCTGTGTGGCTTTTCTCTTGGATCGTTAGAGAGAAATCCTCCACCATCTGCTAGGGTGAACGAAGCCTGTCACTGACATCTCGTTTTCTTTAGTCCCCCTCTTTACAATACAATTTCTCTAGTACCACTGAGTCTAGTAATCCTTAGCACAAAATGTCTCTCCAGAGTGAAACCGCAAGTCTTCAGCTGAGGTAGAAAGAGAGGCAGTCATGTAAATACGAAGAGACGAGAATTCTACAAGGTCTAACTGCTTCTAATTGTAGACTCCAACCAGTTTAGTTTAGAGCGCATTCCTTAGTCACCGTCAGAGGTAACTCCCACCTTTCATCTTGTCCCTTCCAGGATTCTGTGGTGTGAATCAACTGACCAGGTCAAGAATGTGTTGGGTGAGGGATAAAAGTAAGTGGCAGGTTGGGGGGTTGGGGGGAGTCTTGAAGACCACCAAGGCCCAGAGAATACCTTGAGCAGCATATCATCAAATATTCTTTTAGGGGCTGGCCCAGTGGCATAATGGTTAAGTTCATGTGCAACACTTCAGTGGCCTGGGGTTGGCAGGCTAGGATCCTGGGTGCAGACCTAGCACTGCTTGTCAAGCCATGCTGTGGCAGCGTCCCACATAAAACAGAGGAAGATGGGCACAGATGTTAGCTCAGCAACACTCTTCCTCAGCAAAAAGAGGAAGATTGGCAACAGCCATTAGCTCAGAGCCAATCTTCCTCACATACACACACACACACAAATTCTTTCATATATATATTTATTGCCCTCATGATATTTTATTGTTATAAACGGTGCTGTATCAAACATATTTTTATATATAACTTTGCATATTTTTTGATTTTTTTCTTTAGGAGAAATTTCTACAAGTGGAAAATCTAGGTCACATCCTGCACAGCATTTTAAGGCCTGTGATAATGAAATGAATGGATTTGAGTTTTCCTTCCGCCAGGTGCCCTTGCCATTTCTTATCTTGAACAGTGGTCTCGATTCTTCAGAGAGGAGGGAGAAAGTGAGGAGAAGTATAAACAGCTCAATTAATAAATACTTTAAAGTGGTCTTTTGGCAACTAAGTTCTTGCTGCCTCCTCCCCTGTGTTCTTCCAGAGAAGCTTCCAGGCCAGAATTGAGTTGATTCCACCAAGGAGTTTCATGAGAATTAACAGTATCTTCTCTTTTCAGTTGAAAAGTCCTTACTTGTAATTGTGGGCTCTTTCAGGTAATCCAGATGAATGCACAGAACTTTTTTTTCCTTGAAAGATATTTGCCAGCTTGAACCAAAAGTAGATGATAATAGTTGTTTATTGCCGCGGTTGGTGTTCTCAATCAAACCAGCTTTGACACAGTAAAATTTTTTTGAATAAGTTTCATTTAAAAACTATATGAAAAATTTGTCCCTAACTCAGAAAGATCTTGTAGGCATAGAAGTCTGGGCAATGCTTCACTGCGCCAGGTGGTCTCGGCACACTGTCTGTGGAGGGCTGTATCTGCCGCCCGAGTCTGTGATACACAGCCTACCTGGAGCTTCCACCCAGACTCAGAAATCATTTCTCATGAGGGAGCATTTTAAAAACTCCACAGGATGAAAGGGTTCAAATTCAAACTCGTGGGAAGAAAAATGGTGGTGGCTGGGTTGGTAGAGACGGAGGTGTTTCATGTGCATGAGAATATCATAATGGACTTCTTGGTGAGGTGTAATTCTCAGAGACGCCAGGAACTTTATACCAAAGAAGAAAATACTCAATAGCAAAAATACAGTTAAATAAAACAACAAGTGTGGGTTTAGTGTAAGTTGTATCTCATCAAGAAGTAATGCTGCGGCTGATATAAAGCGATGATAATCGCCTTACTTGCTTAGGGTGAACCTGTTTAAAAGTGCATGTAAAGAATACACGGCCATTTATGCTGCATAAATAGAATATTCTCTACAACATGATAATTTTCACTTGTAGAAGAAGTTCTTTTTCAGATGCCTTCACTACTATAGAATTTTCCTATATTTTTTCCCCTTTTCATTTTCAATTGGTTTTGACATTCAGGCTCTTAGGGACAGCTCTGGGTGGCCTTCAAGCAGACAAATGCCTCCAATGATAACCAAATCTAAATAGAGACAAAAACAAACCCTTGAGTATCCTGATGGATTAATGCTTCTTGGAGAGAGTTTCCTTTAATAATTGATTATTTGCTGTGGTTTGGCCATATGTGTTGGGGACAGCATGTCTGTTGCCATAACAAACTAATTGAGCAATTCAATCAACACGGCTTCTAGTTCCTGCAGTGGGGTCAACTCCAGGCGTGGCTAGGGAGCACAACTGTGCTCTTAAAACAATACATCTGGGAGACCTGAGACTCTTCCAATTCCCTTCACCTGTGACCCACTTTATGGATTTTAAACTTGTGTGAATCTGATCCCAGAAGGGACAGCTCACTTCAGTACCCTGTCCCGTAGGCAGAGGGAGTAGATCATCCATTACCACCCTCCTCTCATTCTTAGGTTAATGACTACATTAAATATTAAACGCGTTTCCGTCTCTAGAGTGCCCCTGTAAGTGATTTTACATTAGCTCATCCACTTTTGGCACTGTCCTCTCTTTGATTTCTGACAAAGCATGTTGCCCTGTGTAACATAACTCAGAGGAAATCATGATTGATCTGACAACTGTTAATGAGATGCTTAATAGTAACCTTCATCTTTAGATGTGGAGGAGGATGCTGAAGGAGGAGAGGGAAAAGAAAGAGGAGTCAGAGGGAAAAATGTGTCTAGGCTTTTTTAAAGTGACAGGGATGAACCACCTTATTACCATGCCACCAAAAAGTTAACACTTTTATTCCAACCTTTTTCTTCTTTGAGCCATCGCAGAGTCTCTGATGGCTCAGACGTTGGTTCTAACTCCTCCCCTGCCACAGTTCTGTGGGGCTGCACCAAGAAAGCAAAGAGCATTTGGGGACACAAATATCTCGGGAATCAAATCTGTGGATTTTGCTGCAGCTTTTCAAAAGTTAGGGTTTTACCTTACGCTGCCTGCTGATGTAATATTTAAGGAGGAGGGATGATGTGGTGGAGGCTTCAAGGAGAGCAGAATTAAGACATAATCTCTACTCATTGAGATTATTATCGGAGTAGACAGACAGGCAAGACCCTAGAAGCAGGGAGCGTGGTCGGGGCATCAAGAAAGGTGGTCACCTGTGGGGCTCTAGCTGAGACAGGCTGACGCATCTTTCAGGAGCTGTTTTCAGAAGCTTCAACCAGTAAAGGAGAGGTTTCCCTAAGGCTTTTCCTTCTAAGGGGAAGCTGATTCTTTAAAAACAAAAATCAGCCTCTTTTTTACATGCAGGAAAGTATAGCTGCCCATGCCTCTTTTGGCTGTTCTTTTATGAAGAGGACTAGATTTACATATTTTTTCATTTCTCCTCAGTAGACAGAGAAGAGGAAATCCCTGGGTGATTGAGGAAGTGAGTATTCTTTGAAAATCAGTCAATGCCACGTGGCGAAAGTCCATTCTCGTCCAAGTTGTAGGCACACCAGTGATTTGGGTCTGTTTGTCCATGACAGGTCTGTCCTTTGTCACCCGTCAGAGACACACTTAAACACATTTTCACAGGATTAGGAGGATGGAGCATGAGTCTAGTAACATTCCTTGCCTCACTTGTAGTTGTTAAGGCTTGCCTGCTGAATGAACCAGGCCTGGATGGAAACTTTCATCACATTTCTATAAATTTTGCTCCCTAAAGAGCCAATACATAACATGTTACTTAAAGTGTTGAAGATGTGTAATTGAATAAAGTTTTATGATAGGAAGGAAGCTTTTAACTAGCTCAACTTTCTCATTTGTCCCATGAGGAACCTGAGATCTTAACAGAGAAAGTAGTCATTTAAGGCCTCACAGCTGGTGGTGTGCAGTTTAGGGGGCCCCGCCCCAGGCCCTAGTCTACACGATACTACCCTGAGAAGAAAACGGATGATTCAATACACAACAGGGGAGAGAAAATGTGGTTGAGAGCTGATTGGCCAGCTCCCCCCTTGTGAAGGAAAATATTACAGATATTCTAGTAGAACATATAGGACCAAATTACTTTTTTTAAAAGTATCTTATGAAAAATCTACCATTTGTTGCACATGCTGCTGGCTGGTAAAATCAAGTAGTACGTTCAGAAAAAAATTTAACACAAAACGCCTTAGCTGAAAATTCACTGTCTTTTGATACATATTGCTCCTTTGTCTTCTCAGTAGCGCGTCGACCAAACAAAGAAATCTGCAGTAAAAGTCAAGTTTATGCAAATCAATCAATACAAACTGTACCTGCTATACTGTATACTGTATACTGACTGTGTACAAACTCACAAGTATGGGCAAGGTCTTCACTATGTCATCACCATCAACAGCTTTAAGTCCTAAGCAGTTGCTTGACCTGTAGTAGCTCAGAAGCTACAGCGAGCATCTAGTAGCATGAAAGTGTGGAGTTTTGTATCATTGGATCAGAGTTTCTCAATTGACTATTGACACTTTGGGCCTGAGAATTCTTTTTTGTGGGAGGTCTGTCTTGTGCTGCCCTCTACCCAGTGGATGCCAATAGCATCTCCCATCCCTCCCCTCCCACCCCCCACATTGTAACAACCAAAAATGTCTCCAGACATTGTTCCCTGTAGGTGGTAAAGGGGCAAAATATTTCCCACTGTGTTAGATGTCACCTCAGAATCAGCCCACTTGACCAGTTTGTTCCAGACCACAGAAGTCTGCCTTTGTTTCTGTAACAGGAGACAGCACCACAGTGTATGGGAGTGCATGTATATATGTGTGAAGGGAGGAAGCTAACCAGGCACTTTCTCAACCAATCAGATGACAGGCAGAGAGGGAAGAGATAAAGATCACGAGATCAATCAGGGATTAGCTAGGGAAACAGAAACCACAGGGGAAGACACACAGGGAATTGGTTACACCAGTGATGTGTTGAGCTGAAAGTTATGTGTGGAACTGCAAGGAAAGCCAGAAATGAGCAACAAGTGCCACTACCCCAGGCTGGAGAGATAAAGAAAGAGGGTGCTGTGACTTGGTACCATGGTCACCCCAAAAGAGACTGGGACTACGATGGGCCTCTCTAGGGGCAACTGGAAGGAGACCTGAAGATGCCCAAGGGAGGAGGAGGAGGCGGAGGAGAAATACCCTGGCTTCTCTTTTCCTTTTTCTTCACTCACCAATCTCTCACCAGTGCCTCTCCATCGCAAGGCCCAGTTTTCCGCTCTCCTTACCCATGCCATATAGAGTGCAGCAGGAAAGTTTGGAAATAGACCTAAGAGCAAGCAGGCCCAGGGCTGGCACAAATAACTATACTCTCACCTGTTCAAAGGTAGCAAATGGCCTGTCCTATTTCCTGGAGAACTAAAACCTGGAGGAGCATAAACTTATCTTGCTTTATGTCCAAAGTGTGACAGACTTTCTACTTCTTCAGTGACTTTATTCTGCCCTCCCAAAGCTAACAAGGCACAAATACAAGAGCCAGGTGGATGACCGTGACTGTCTTGGGGCAACCCAAGAGATTTTATACTGATATTGACTTAAGATAAAAACAACACAGTAGTGAGTGGCTTACTTTTATAGAGCATTTACCATGTGCCAGACTCTCTGTTAATTACATGCATAATTTAAGTCTAACTTTTCAAAATGTTTTATGATGCAAGCACTATTATCATCCCTTTTTTGGAGACCAGAAAACCAAAGTAGAGAGAACTTAAGGAAACTGCCCAAGCTGACATAATTAGTAAGTGGAGAAGTGTGATTTGAATTCAGGACTTATGATATTGCATACCTCAAAATCTTGGCCACTGCGTTGCACTGCCATGTCATGGGAATACGATGATGATGTTAGGTAACATTTGTCAAGGTGTTATAGTGTGCCTGGTTGTGTTTTAAGTGCTTTTCTATTTCTTAGTACTAACTCGTTGAAATCACACAATAGCCCATTTTATGGACGAGGGAACTCAGGCACAGAGAGGTGAAGTAACTAGTTGAAGATCACAGAGCTACTAAGTGGTAGTGCTAGGTTTTGATCCTAAGCAATTTTGCCTTCAGATCTGTGTTTTAACCTCTAAAGTGATAAATTGTGTGTGTGTGATTTATTTATTCATTGTTTCATTTCAACCAGTTCCATTCAATGTGAGGCACTTTCCTAGGCCTTGGAGCTACAAAAATGAATATCACATGAGCGAGGAACTTATCATTTAGTGGGATGCTTACAAATGTGTAAATAAATGATGATGATTTCATATGACAGGTGCTGTAAGAGAAGTTTGTCCTAGGAGATATGGAGGAATAAAAGAAGGTTGAGAGTTTTTTCCATGTGGAATGGAAAATGGTAAGTCCATAAATGAGAATTTCATAAAAGAGCTAACTCGTAAGATGTATTTGCACTGTACAAGTTGTGCAAGGGAAGTGACAAGAAAGAAAGTGGAAACTAAAAGAATATTCATTCAGCCAGAGTGTGGGGTTGAGGAGTGTTGGGCAAGGAAGTCAGAAAAGCAGCCAAGATCCAGATGAACAGAGGTCTTACATGATCCAAGAAAGAACTGAGAGGTTCTCCTTTTATAGTGCCTTTAAAATTCCTTAGGGCACATGCTGCATTTATTTAATATTTGCATCTTCTACCAGTTATAAAATTATACTTTCTGGTGCCTTTGAGTGCATTGCGTGTAGGTGGCGAGAACTAATGAAATCTTCCTCTGACTGTACTTTGCTGTAGCTGCTTTGTGAGTGATGCACGTGAAGACTCAGAGCTCGGTCCAGCCGGCACTTAGGAGGCTCCGGTGACCTGGATTTGGACAGGCCTTGACCTAAGGCAGTAAAAGCCTTACGGAGAGATTGCTGTGAGGAAGCTGCTGAAATGTCACTCCAGCCTCACTCTCCGCTTCACTGCTGCCCAGCTATTCCCCAAATGGCTTTCTTTGGTGGTCAGCATCACACTGAGTGTTTAGACCCAACAGACAAAGTGGAAACCTGCAGTTTGTGATTGAAAATGCATCGTTGGAGCTTTAGTCTAAAGATGCCACAAGCTTTTATTCTTAGAATATGAATAATATAGAAAGGTAACTGAATTCCCCCATCATGGATGCCATGCTTGGTTCAGTATTTGAGGAGGAGCTGCCCTGGGGGACTTGACTTCTGCCTTGTTCACTGGGCATTTGTGTGATTTCTCCAGTTTCCACAGCCCTGTCGGGACGTGAATCGATGGGAGAGTGGGGGAGGCGATGGCTGCTTGAGTACGATTGGGACAGGATGCCATTGGTTCACTTTTGACAAGTTGAGCCATCTAATGAGCACTATTTCTCCTTTCCCAAACTCTAATTGTTTTGTTCCTTGGTTACTGATAATAATATAGTGAATTAGAGGGAAATGTTAATATTAAAACAGAGTGAAAACATCAACAGAGCTTGGAAGAATGTGCATTTGAATGTCCTCATGCTTTTCTGTTGTATAACCATTGGGAAATCACTCAATTTGTAAGTTTTGGTTTTCTCAGTTGTAAAATAATTCCTGTCTCATGTAGTTGATGTGAGGAGTAAATGAATAAATACATATGACAGTGATTTGTGAACTGTGAAATAGTATACAATTTAACGTATTCCTGTTAATAAATTGACAAGATCAATAGCCTGTTAACCCCAAGTATTTTCAGAACATTTAAGTTTTAAGTATAAATCTTGGATAGTCTTAAATGCATCTGTTAGCAGAGAGTTCTTTTTCATAAGAAAACTTTTTCTAAGAGCCCACCTTTTGTTCCTCATTCTGTAACCATGGTCCAGAGTTGGCAAGTCATGGAGAGAATAAAAATTGTTATTGAACCATGATAATCTCATCCTGGCAGACAAATGATACGGGAGCACCTGGAGCCCTCTGGCTTGAGTCTGTATCTGAAAAAGGCAGGTAATAATACCTACAGCAGAGGGCAGTTTTCAAGACTAAATGAGTTAATTCTTGCAAAGCACTTAGCATAACCTGTGAAACAGAGTGTTCAATGAATGTTAGCACCTGTTTTTATTATCATTATTACAATACCCACAATCTGTGGGTCCACGTGAGGACTGTTTGATTTCATTCTGGGCACAACGGAGAACCATTGTGAGATTTTAAGCCGCCTTTGAGTCTTTAGTTCATATCTTGAAAATCACCCCCATTTTGCACAACTCAAGCTAATGTCTGAGCAGTATGTCTCAAAACGCTCCATTACCTTGTTTTCTGTAGAAAATAATGTGACTTTGGGAATCTAGTATAAAAAGCAGCTTTAACCAAGATGATTCATATATTAATTAATGAATGGAAGCTGACAATTTAAAGGAATTCTATAATTTTTAGAAGATGTTCATAAGTTTTTTGATGAATAACACTTTGCTACATTATTTTAGCATGTTTAGCTTTTTATTGAACAATCGATCCATATTTAATACAGGAAAATTAGAAAGGAATATTAATAAAAAGAAAGAAATATAAAATTTCCTATTACCTCACTACCCAGAGATAGTCATTGTTAGTATTTTGGCATACAATTCTTTTTTTTTTTTGGTTTATATTTTCAAAATTGCACTTACCTGAATTGGGCATGTGTCTTTAGCACTGAACTCTGAGAAGATAAAAGGCCTGTCATGAGAACTGTACCTCAAATTCAAAAGAAATACAATTAAAATTTTAAAATCCTAATCCAATCTGGAATCCCATTTCTAGCCCCACTTAAATTTGTATTTCAGATGAGAAGTATAGGAAATATTTTGTGGATTACTTGCCAAACTGGAATGACTAACTTTTCTTTATATTTTACCTTCTTTGCACCATAAGCAATAAATCACAAATTGTCACCTCTGTACGTATGCTTTGTAGCTAAATTATCCTGAAATGTCCAAAGGGAGAGCCATTCAAAGAATGATTTAAAAGAGGACAGTGTACCTGAGTCAAATACATTTCATAAAATGATTAACAGAACCTGTCTTTTGTGAATTTGTGAATGTCACTCTGAATATATTTTGTCTCCATCTCTTTGTTGGTTTTATCCCTGCACTCCTACAAATTGCTGGTAATTAGTATTGACATGCCTGCTCTCATAACTTACTATTTACTCTTTGATACAGTAAACGTTGGAAGAAAATGGACTAAAACATTCTAATGTGGTGGTTGGAAAAATACATTTTAGAAGTGTGGCTTCATGACTTGTTCAAGGGCAGCCTCAGACGGTTTTTGTACTTACTTTATTTTGTAGATACAAGGACAGGCTAAAAAGTCACAAAGCTACGCTGTCTAGATAAGTTAATTGTGTCATTCTCTTCCCTAAACTGTAAAAACCAGTCAAGAGAAAAATCAAACTCACTTTAATCAAAGAACCTGGATATGAACAATTATTACAGTATCAACATAAGAAATGGATGCTTATATTTATAACTGGACTCTACTGTGTAAAGTTAGAGGGGAGAAGAGGAACATAACTAATTCTTTCAGAAGAAATTTCCATTTATTTATTTAAGACTATCTCTTCAATTGAATTTAGCCCCCAGAAGGAATAAGTAGGATTCCTGTTCTCCCATTTACCCTTTGCATAAGATCATAGGATCATAGAGGTGGGGAATATTAACAACCTGTCATCCCAGTTTAGCTCTCGTCAAAGGATGATAGAGAATGACATACTGAAACTTGCCTCACTTAAATGGGCGGCAGCAGTGTACTATCTTGCTCAGCTTGTCATGTCAAAGAAAAATTGTACCAGACATGTTAAACAGGCAGGGAAGACTTTATTCAAGATTATTGCAATAGGGGTCAAGACTATTGAAATAAAGGAGAGAGACTGAACTCAACTCTGCTGAAACAAAAGGCAGAGAGTTCTTAAGCACTGGGGCGAGCTAATGGAAAAGTACTGGAGGTTGTTATGGCGGAGCTTGTCGGTGTGATTAGGCCATCTGTGTTTGCTAATTGGCACTTGTCTAAGTTAGGCTCCTACCCTCCCGCAGAGACTAGGAGACAGAGGCTCTGTCTTTCTTGGTGATCACGTTTCACCAGGAGGGCTCCAGGTCCTTGAGAAGGATGTTCCTGAGTTATGAAACTGGCGAGAGGCTGAAGAAGATTTCATCTCAAAGGGGCAGAGAAAGAATTTACACTCGCGTGTGTTCCAAAGTAAATGATCTAAGGGAAGGGAAGTCAGGAAGAATCTGTCTAAAGTTTAGTCAAGTGGAGGGGAACATCAAGGTTGTCTTAGTCGCCAGAGTCAGCTAGTCAGGAAGGCTACCCTGCAGTCAAGAATACTTCTCTCCATTCTCCCAGCTCTAAATTGATTTCATGAATAGGCATGAGATGAGGTGGGTGTGGATTTTCCAGAAGGAATGAATTACATGTTTGGGATCTGAATATTTGTATACACACACACATATATAAAATATACATATGGATGAATAATAGTATATATATGAATCTCTCTATTTCTATCTTTATCTATCTGCCCAAAGTTAGGAATCTCTCTTAGGAACGAGGCTGTCTGCCCTGTTGAAAGAGCATCTCCTATGTACATTAAATGCCAATTCTTATCTGACACACATTACTTTAGCATTGAAAGTTTCATTTAATCTCTTCTGTTTTATTGTAATTATTGAAGAATCTGATCTTTTAAACTTTTAGAATGATTAAAGATCTTGTTACTATTCACAGTAACCATTTTTAGCACATTTTTATTCAACACAATACTTAATTGGAAAGAGGAAGGTGGTTTGGCATATAGACCTATTTTATTTTTTAAATTTTATTTATCAGGTAACGTGATACAAGGCTGGGAAAGTGCATTGGAGAATAGGAAGTGATAAAGCACTGTGAGCACAAGGAAGAAGGAATGGTTAATTTTGACTGTGGATGAAGAGAGAGGTTTCACGGGAGAGGCAGCATTTAGGTGAGTCTTGAAGAATGATAAGATTTTGATAGCGTGAAAGAGAGAACAGGGCAGCCCGGGGTAAACTTGTGGAGGGTGTTCAAGGAGCAGTGAGCAGACAGATTAGGACTGGGTTTGGAAGGTACGCCACTCAGGACCTTATCATCAACAGCCTTCTGTGCTATGCTGAGGAATTTTGTGTCTTTTTGGAGAATAAGAAAGAACTAGACATTTTTGAAAATTGAAATGCCAGCAAATCTATTTTAAGAAAGTGATGACTGGACTTGTGGATTCCTGGAAAGTGAGGGAGTAGTATAGAGGCAGTGAGGACGGAGAGGGAGCTATGAGTGTGTTCACTGTAAGAAGTGTAGTCTGACCCCGGGTGGAGGACGGCACAGATCTCAGAACATGAAGGCATTATAATCAGTAAATATTGGCTGAATGCAGGACTGCATGAAAAATTAAATTGGGTATAAGAGATAAATGAAGAAAAGGAAGAAATGTGAAAAAATGACTCAGATGATTTTAGCTAGAATTATTGAGAGAATAGTGATGCAATCATTATACAAATTTATCCAAGGATTTATGATACATTATGCTGTGGGAGCCTGGAGGAAGTAGGAACTGCCTCTGCCTGGGGGAATCAAGGAGGATCCAGTAAGGAGATAACTGGTCCTGGGTGTGGCAGGCAATGAAGGAGGGCACATGTGGCCAAGGCAAGTGACCACGTGGATGCAGAGGCCATAAAGCAGAGTGCGAGGTCAGGTAACAGGAGCACAGGCTTGTGGTCAGGAGCGGTCAGAGATGGACGGGAACCAGAGCTGTATTTGCACACCAGGGAGTTTTGTTTTAATCCTTTAACAAGTTGTTGCTATTATCATCATTATTAATTACTATCTACTATTTGCTTAGCTGAATTAATCCTATTAATTTTTAAAATATCCTTCATAAAATGGCATAGTGGGTGAGGGAAATTCCCTAAACAGCTGTGCTAGCAAATACTAATCAACGCTGCTACCCACTCTGCCACCCTATAACTCTAGTTGATAATAAAGTAATTGCGTTTCTTTTTTTTTTAAGCATCACTGTACATAGTTTTCAAGGCAGAACTATATGGTTATCTCTCAATCGTTTACAAACCTTAAAAAGCTGTCTCATTTGACATATGAATAGTAGCACCTTTTACGACTTTAGTTTCACTAAACTATTTTCTCCCACCCTCATCTTAGAAATAAATGTCATGACTTGGAAGACGTCTTGGCAAAATTACTCTAATAATGCTATTGCCATATTTCTAGTATTATGTATGCAAGAATTTAACAAACTGAAATGCCTGATCTCCTAGAGCTTCTTGGCATTGGCCAAACATCTTACATTATGAACTTAGAGGGAAATAGGTGAGAAGTTTTACCCAAAAAGAGCTCTTATAGCTTGAATTTGGGGGAGTGTTCAAATGAATAGATACCTTTGTTGCTTCAAGGAAAACTCCTTGAGGGGCAGAACAGTAGGGGATCCGTTACTAAGCTGTTAAAATTTTTTCACATTAGTCTATTTCTAAGATAAAACTGGTCAGACAGATTTGCATTCTACCTGTATTCTATTTATGTTCTATATTCAGACCTTGAAATGTATCCTTTTGAGAGTGTTCACCCCCTATTCATTCCATTTTCAAGGGAAATAGAGAAATTATCTAAATTTGGGATTACATTCAACATGTTATTTTGGACTGAGGTGCGTATGAAGTACAAAGACAGATCCTGTGAATCACGGGGAACCCTCATGACTGGCGAGCTTGCATCTCATTCTAGGCTGTTCCTCGGCTCCCTGGCGGGAGTCTTAAGAGTCTGTGAACCCCGCTGAGGAAGGTCTTTTAGAGTTTTCACATGCTGATTTGCATCTGCAAATCAATCTTAACATGAATTATCTCAACTTCAGAGCATTTTCATTAATAAATATTCCTAAATAACCTGTTCCTAAATCTAATTTTCAATCTAGTATTTACACTTTTGAGAACACTAAAGACATTTCTGCCTCTTAATCACTTGGTAATGCGCTATACTATCTCTCTTGTCAGTGTGACTGCTTCTCCATCCCCCTCCCATTACATAGCTCTCCTCTTTGATGTCCCGGACCTTCAGGATGATTGTGATGATCTTCACTTCCATCTGATCTTACTCTTTACAGCCATTGGTTTTTATAATTCTTTGTCATGAATTGACTGCTTATCGAATTCGTCCTTTCGTCAGATGACCTGGTATATAAAATCTATAAATTCTGTCCCTTAGAAGAACTGGTCCAGATAAATTAGTTCTGTTCAGCACTGTGATATTTGAAAATCAGCAATTATAGAATCATTTAGCCCTGAGTGCCCAAAGACAAATGACTGGATTTAACTGGATGCTGTGAGCATTCTGCAACGTGCCACCTAATGACTAAGATATCTTCCAGGAATAGGAGATTTAAAATCATTGGTTTGCTAAAGTCCTGACTTTTAGAGAAGAAATTTTGTTACATCCAAGACTTCTAGTTGCTCCTATCCCTTATGAAAATCCAGCCTCACATGAAACAATCGTGGGTAAGCTCTTCTGAGTTTAGATAACAGAGGGATAAATTCTGAACTCTGTACCACACATGATAAAATATCTTTCTCCAGATTTTAATCTTGCTTCATAATAAGGTGCACACAGATGGAGAGACAATAGTTATATTCATGACACACGCATCAGCACTTAAAGTAGCTTGGTTTAATTTTTTTCCTTTAACTTTTACAGGAAATGTTCTGTGGTCTTTCTGAACACTCAGACTTTACAAACATCCATTGAAGTAAACGATTTAATATTAATCCACCTTTTATTTGGTAATATTTTCTTGATAATCTGTTTTCTTCTATTGCCATTGGTCTAGTTGTTGAAAACATCAGTAATTTAGACTAGTTTACATAGATTTTGTTTCAGGGTATATAAAATATGATTATTCTCTAAGAAGGTGTGCACATGGCCTATACAAAGTATGGCATAGTGGTTAGCAATAAAACCCTAGAAAAACAGAGAAGATATGGAAGACAGTGTCCCTCTTCCCATCTAATGTGAGTGCGACAAAGAACTCGTTGAACTATTTGGTATGAGTAGCGTTAAAAGGTAAAAGAAAGCGGATTGCATTTATGAGCCTGCTGAATGGATAGAGGGGTGAGAACTGGGAGCTGGGATGGATGCCAGTAATAGAGGCTCTTGGACCTTCCATGACAGAAAACAAGATACCAAATTCTTCTGTGCTTTAGGGAGAACCACAAACATCAAAGTATCATCATCCATAAATGGAACAAAGCAAAGCAAGAGTTTATGTGCAAATGAGAACTAAACCTCTATCCAGGCAGGTAGAGACATCCATTTGCAGGTGGCAGAGTTTGAGCTTGCATGGGGCTGGACAGCAGACACTAGGGCAGAATTTAGATAGAAAGCACCGAGGAAGGCATATCATTAGAAGCGGTCATGTTACCATGACAGGTTTCAGAGACACAAGGGATAAAATAGGATTTAAGTCCCTAAGCTTGACTTATGAGGGTTCACTTCTCAGAGACAGGGCAAAGGTACACTGATAAGAACTGGTTTGTGAGGGTTATTAGAGAAGATCTACGCTAGCTGTAGGTGGAATTGAAACTATATTCCAGGTCTTCCCACATTCTCATACAAAGTGATAGTTCTTAGTTTCAAAAGCTAAAAGCTATGCCTAGAGGTTAATAATGAATATAAACTAGGAATTATGGAAGCATAACTTATCTTGATGACTGTATGAGTTATTTCTTCAGACTTAATGCATGTGGGTTTTTCTCATCCTGGAATTCCACATGGAATTTTCCACTATAGAGTGTCTTGTCCAGCCCCCCAACCTCTGCCCCCACCTCCACCAGGCAGAGTTAGAAGCCCCTCCTCTGTTTTTCTCCTCTTTACTTTCATGAGATCTCTTGTTGGATAGAACTTTTTAATGTTATTTGATCACTTTCCAAAATGTACTCTGTGAAGCTGGTATATTAATAGGTGTTATGCAAAGAAGTATTTTCATCAAATAAGCCTGAGAATTTTGGGGTTAAACATATTTTCTTGCTGCGTGTTGCCTCAGAGACTTTAATTGACTATGGTCACCATGAATCTCTAAGATGAAGTACTGACCCTTTCCTGCTCTCATTCTCAGGCCATGGGCCACTATTTTGGGGGTAGCATCTCAGAGGCTAACGTTCTCTAGAACACATTAGAAAATGCTCCATATTCCAGGCACTAATCTTCTTTTCTTTCTCTTACTAGTTTAGGTGAGTTTTTTGAAGACTAGGATTATGTCCTGGTCATTTTTGGTTTCCCAAAGCTAAGTACATACAAGTACCTAAATGTAGAAGGACTCCATTTTTTCCCAGTTTTTTTTTTATTACAGTAAAATACACAAACATTGAGTTACCATCTTAACCATTTTTAAGTGTACAATTCAGTGGTATTAAACACATTTATGATGTGCTATCATCACCACAATGCATCTCCAGGACTCTCTTCATCTTGTAAAATTGAAACTCTATACCCATTAAGCACTAACTCCCCACTTCCCCTTCTCCCCAACCCCTGCAACCACCATTCTACTGTCACTATGTTTTGACTACTTTAGGTACCTCGTATAAGTGGAATCATACAGTATTTGTTTTTAATGGGCTTATTTCACCTAGCATAATGTGGACTCAATATTTTTTGAGTGAATCATTGCAAAATAAGTTAAAGAGAAAAAAGCTACCTGGCAAAATCTTTGGGGACCAAAAATGTTGACACTCTAATTTGAAAGATACATATTTATTTCTATATAAAGTGTAAGTACTTTCACTTCTCTTTCCTTTGTTTATGGACTCAATAAACATTCATTAAGCCCCTCATATGTTCCATGCACCTTGATCAGCTCTGACCTTTAAAAATGAATAAGACAAAGCACCTGTCTCTGAGTTATGGTTTTGAAGGAGAGTTTGTCACATTTTCAAAAAAGATAACCTTTAACAAAAATTAGAAACCCATTGTTTGTTTAGATATCAAATTTTACCAGTTTACAAGACTTGGTATTTCAATCTCATATTTTTCATAAGGAATAAGAACATTAAGTATATCACTTCTCTTGTTGAACATTGTTATAACATTTTATCTTTCTGAGAAGTCAATTAAGAACAAGGTAAGAATTTTCCTGCATTTATTGATCTATATGTACCCCTGATTCCACAGAAAGGAAGCGTCTATGCTCCAAAGCCTATGCTCTTATAGAATGAATTATAAATTTATTTCAACTCTTGTCCTCAATTACTAATAGAATTTGTGTGGGTGGGAAAAGTTGACTCTGTCCTAGTTTGTCATGTTCTAAACACATGGCTAAACAATTTGGTTGCATTTTAGTTAAATTAGATCCATGCCCTTCTGACAGAGGAAATAGGAAAAAAAATAGTTTACTTTATAATGATGATATTATCTGTGCGTTTATTCAACAAATATTTCTTGAGGGACTAATATTATTGGATACTACATTGGGCAGAAAGAGTCAAAGTAACCTTCAAGGACCTCACAATCTATTGAGAGAAATGACCCAGTCAAACAATACGACAATGCTTACCGTACAAAGTAATAAAAGAGGATGGGCAAAACATAATGGAAGTACAAAGGAAGAATAATTAAGATTTTGTAAGGAAGAGGAGAGTATTCATTGAGTAGTTAACATTTAAGTTCTTGAATTAAAAGTTGAAAATTTCCTGAAAAAGACAGAAAAGGAAGGGCATTTCAAACAGAGGGAAGAGACAGAGGCCAGAGCCTGGGTTGCATTACAGGGAACACTACACTATGAGATTGAAGAGACATGTTAGAAGCTGATTGTGAAAACCCTTATGTAGCGTGATAAAATGTTTTGGACCAGGTAACAAAACGTGAAAGAGGGATGGCATGTAGGGAATTGACAAGATAATATTTATATTTAGAAAGATCATCTGATGGTTAAATGGTAAGTAACAATACTGTTGTCATAGTCTAGGCAAGAGATAGCAGAGATCTGTGTCAAGGCAATGCAAATGAAAAGGAAAGAATAGGGAATTTTGAAATAGGACTTGATGGCTGATTGTGTGTGATGGTTGTGGAAGAGATAAGAATCATAATAAAAAGAGAAACCTCAAACATTTCTACTTTAGGCAAACATGATACCATTAAGCCACATTGTGAGTGCAGATAGGAGAAGGAGGAACAAAGATTTTTTTCCTTGTGATTTCATTGTTCACTGCTTTTGGAGGTGGTGGAGTGGATGAGGTTGGTGTTGGTGAAATGAAGTGTATGAGATAAGCCAGAATTCTCACGTATGTGAAAAAGATCCAAAAAGACCAAGGGTGGAAAACTGATGGATAGCATTTAAGATGTGTAAAGAGGAGTAAGAATTAATGAAAGAGACCAAACATGAATATTTAGAGAAGTAGACAAAAGAGGATAGAATAGTTTTCTAGAATCCAAGAAAGGAGAAAGTTTCACAGATGACAGGAAGATAGTAGTAGCAGAGGTTGAATAAAATGGAGTCTGAAAATAGGCCATTGCAGTTTTTAGCTGAGGGATTTAGTTGTGAGGCAGTGTCATGAAACTGGAAGGAATGAAAGATAAAATGGATTGGGGAGTGAATGCAATTGAGAAGGTGGATACAGGAAAGTAGCTTACTCCTTCAAGAAGGGTTTCAGTAAATGAAAGAAGGAAGAAAAGGAAGTAAATCGAAGGAGATATTGGGGCAAGGGGAGAGTTTTCTTTTTTCTCATACAGACGGTATTAAGTTTGTTTTAGGCAGAGGAAAAGGACCAGCAGAGAATTGGGAAGCAGTTCAATCTTTTGGCTTTTATGATAGTCAGAAATAAGACTTAGTATCTTCTAAAAGTTGCTTTGCAAAGCTGACTTCTAGCTTTCAAATGGAAAATAACACATAAATCTATTCAATGAGTTAATATTTTCAGCAGTGTAGATAAATGTTATGCTGTGTTCAGCTTCGGAATCCTAAGCAAAATTTCTTCAGAAAGAAAATAAAAGCCTGTTCATTGGTCTAGACTACAAGGTAAGAGTCATAGGAACCTGGAAGCTGAGATGACTTAGCCTACATAAGGGACAAATGACTTCACTGTGGGGTGAGGAAGAGACTAGAACTCAAGCAGGGACTGATAAGAATAAACAAGTTCCTTTATTTATTTATTCTTTTATAACAAAATGCCAACTCTTTCATCTGATTGTCTAGGATCTAAACATATGAAACTCTTTTAGTCAATAGCGCAGAATATCTACCCTTTGAGTGGGTATCTGAATCTTCAATTATGTACAACTCAGCTCTTGTTGAAAGTGGGTTTGATACAATAGATATTTGAAAGACATAGCATTAGAACAGGTTCCAAACTCATAGTGACTTTGCTCCCCAAAGGAAATTGACATGTCTGGAGTCATTTTCGGTTGTCACAACTGGGGTGGGGGCCTGCTACTGCTATCTAGTCAGCAGAGGCCAGGGATATTGCTAAACATCCTTCAATGCACAAGACGGCTCTCCCCCTGCTTTCTGTCCCCAACAAAGAATTATTAGGCCCCGGGGCTGGCCCCGTGGCCGAGTGGTTAAGTTCATGCACTCCGCTGCAGACGGCCCAGTGTTTCGTTGGTTCAAATCCTGGGCCGGGACGTGGCACTGCTCATCAAATCACGCTGAGGCAGCGTCCCACATGCCACAACTAGAAGGACCCACAACGAAGAATATACAACTATGTACCGGGGGGCTTTGGGGAGAAAAAGGAAAAAAATAAAATCTTTTAGAAAAAAAAGAATTATTAGGCCCCAAATGTAAATAGTTCTGAGGTTGAGAAAGTCTTCTTCAGAAAGATCCTAACCACCATTCTTCTAGGTTCTCTAAGTTTTATCTCTGTATCACGATACAGAGATAAAGTCATGACAAAGTACTTATTCTAAGTCAGCTTAGCTATTAAGGAATTTTTTAGATTAATACCTTAGTTTTTGGAGAAAAATTGAGCAGAAAGTACAAAGAGATCTCATATATCTTCTCATACTCCCCCCACCACTGCAGTTTCCCTTATTATTAATATCTTGCATTAGTGGGGTTCATTCATTACAATTGATGAGCCAATATTGATATGCTATTATTAACCGAAGTCCATAGTTTACATTAAGGTTCACTCCTTGTATTGTACATTCTATGGGTTTTGGCAAATGTATAATGACATACATCCTCCATTACAGTGTCATACAGAGTAGTTTCACTGCCCTAAAAATCCCGTGCTCCACCTATTCATCTGTTCCTCCCTCTCTCCCACCACTGAATCCCTGATCTTTTTCCAGTCTCCAGAGGTTTGACTTCTCCAGAATGTCATATGGTTGGAAACATACACTATGTAGCCTTTTCAAATGGACATCTTTCACTTTGTGCTATGCAATTAAGATTCTTCCTTGTCTTTTTTGGCTTGATACCTCATTTCTTTTCATGGCTGAATAATAATCCATTGTATGGATGTACCACAGTTTGTTTGTCCTTCACCTTTTGAAGGACGTTTTGGTTCTTTCCAAGCCTTAGCAATTATGAATAAAGCTGCTATAAACCTTTATGTGCAGGTTTTTGTGTGGAAGTTCTCATCTCACTTGCTGAATGATTGCTGAATCATACGGTAAGAGTATATTTAGTTTTGTAAGAAACTGCCAAACTGTCTTTCAAAGTGGCTGTACCATTTTGCATTCCCACCAGCAAGGAGTGAGAGTTCCTGTTGCTCCACATCTTCATCAGCATTTGGTATTGTCAGTGTTTTGGATTTTAGCCATTCTAATAGAAGTGTAATGGTATTTCGTTGTTGTTTTTATTTGCCTTTCCCTAGTGACATAAGATGTGGAGCATCTTTTCATATGCTTATTTGCTATCTGTACATCTTCTTTGGTGAGGTGTCCAGACCTTTTGCCCACTTTTAGTCAAGTTATTTGTTTTCTTATTGTTGAGTTTCAAGAGTTCTTTGTATATTTTAAATACTAGTCCTTTATCAGATATGTGTTTTGAAAATATTTTCTCCCAGTCCAGGGGTTGTCTTTTCATTCTCTTAGTAGGCAGAGCAGATGTTTTTAATTTTAATGAAGTCCAATATATTAATTTTTTCTTTCACGGATCATACTCTTGGTGTTGTATCTAAGAAATCATTGCCAAATCCAACATTTTTAATACAATAGATTTTTTGTCTTTTATTGAGAGTCAGTATATGAAATGACCATTTGAAGCATAATTCTACAACTTCTAGAGACCAGTTGTTGAAAACATTGTCTTAATATTTTATTCATTTTTTTGAGGAAGATTAGCCCTGAGCTAACTACTGCCAATCCTCCTCTTTTTGCTGAGGACGACTGGCCCTGAGCTAACATCCATGCCCATCTTCCCCTACTTTATATGTGGGATGCCTACCACAGCATGGCTTTTTGCTAAGTGGTGCCACATCTGCATCCGGAATCTGAACCGCTGAACCCTGGGCTGCCAAGAAGCAGAACGTGTGAACTTAACCGCTGCGCCACCGGGCAGGCCCCTCATTTTTTAAAATAAGTGATCATCTTATAGTTTCCTCTTTATAATTTAATTCTGGGGAAATATTTGCTTCTAACGTTTACTTTTAGGCTTTACTTCATTAATTAATGTGACAAGTTGTCCATTACTGAGAAATTTTAAACCTATGACTTTTTGTTTTGATTTCCCACAAAACTAAATTTATTCCTCAATGGCAGTAATTACCTCATTCTTATTTCCATATATATTTCTCTCTCCCTTTCTCTATATGGATTGCTGGTTTCCTTTTTTTCCATTAAGTTTTAATGTAGCCATCCTGCAAGAAACATCGTTAGGTTGTTTCAATCCTTTTTAGAATGGCATGGCTTCCCAAAAGAAGCATCACTCAATACAAAGTTTGTCACTTTTATCTATCTATGTGGTAGCTTGGAAACAACTGCATAAATCAGTTTGATGGCTTTAACCAGAATGCCCAATTTTACGTCACAAACAAATGCTCAAAAATAGATTTTAAAACAGTTTAGCTCTATTTTAATCAATAGTCTATTGCAACTGCCTGACGAGAGGCCCGGGTCACATTCACCCATCAGAGTCTGTGATAAATGAGCATCGTTGTGATGGATCTGAAGCTGTGCAAATCCTGCTCTGTGAATGTATTTGAGATTTTTTTTTCTGAGGTCACTAAAGGAAACAATGTACAGTATTTATCTGTTGCACAGCCTATAAATAGAAAGTTTTCTCAAAGATCTTCAAAACATATATAGGTTATGTTAATATTTGGGTATATATTTCCATTTCCTTCCCTTGTTCTGACAGCTCTTAATGGGGAAGATAGTGTCAGATGGAAAACTAAAGAGTGAATTTTAATCCATATCCTAAGTTTTATAGTAGGGCCATATAAGGGTGCTAGCACATTGCAGGGCCACATATGCTTTAGGATCTTGCTGGAAGCTTGAGGTGCGTCTATAAAAAGATCCAATCCCTGAACTCCAGAGTTAGCAATCTACTGAGGAAATAGATAATTAAAATAAAATGTGAAAATTGCTATTATGTAAGATGAAGAGAGAAGAAATACTGAAAGCCGTAAAGTAAAAGAGTACGTGTAATTTCATTACAATGTGCCGAAAAGGCAGCGTAAGTGCTTTCAGTGAAAGGTGAAAAGAAGATTTCCCGACGATGAGAGCTGTTGACATTTCATGGGCATGGAGCGAATTTGTTAAACCATCCTGGTTGAAAGGTCTTCCAAAATCAGGGAGGTTTTCACATGCCTGGGAGGGTCAGTGTGGCCCTGCCTGCAGGCTGAGGGATGGACTGGATGACCTCTTAAGAGCCCTGCGGGGCCAGGAGTCTCTGATTCTGTTAGTGAATTTCAAAGTGGAAGATTCATCTTGTGTATTAGAAGTTACATTAAAAATCTTAAATCTGTCACGGAGCAATAATCAGTGAAGTATTTCATGCTCTGTGAGGCAAGAGCAACCTTGAGGTTCTTTGTGAGCCTGAAGCAGGAGAATGATGGCTTACTCAAGAGTCTGATGTGCAGCTCTGGGGTCCTTCAGAGAGAGAGATAATAGTTTCTGCCTTAGAACCTGAGATTTTGACATTCAAATGGCAATTTGCCATTTGCGCTGTGTTGGGTCGTTCATCAACATCAGTGGGAGTTGATGTTTCTGCATAATCCAGTTGCGTGATATACCATCACTGTGTCTTCCACAATAATTTTTTGTCTGGATCATACTTTATGCGCTCCATATTATATTCTTGATCCAGAGGCTAACTTCTTAGCCAGGGACGGTATATGTGATCTTCACTTGTTTAGGTGTTTCTGCCCTTGGACAGCCTGACTATTTAAATGTCAAAATATTTTAAACTACTTTCATATTATGTCATCCCATTATAGGACATGGGTAGCAATGGATCCGCGGGGTTCCTCAGCAGGGGGTGGGGCAAGAACTTGGCCAGTCAAGAAAGATCTACCAGGAACTCCATTCAAGAGCCAGAAGTTATATCCTGGAGAGCAAACACAACTGGCATGTGGTGGGCTCCAGAGGCCAGCCTGGGGAGGTTTATTCTGGGGGAATCAATCAACGCAGGAGAGGTACTTAGGCAGGTAGGAAGCTAGACATCTGAGGGAGTTCAGACACAGGAGGGCAGCTGCCAGAGGGCAAGTGAAACTTGAGTCAGGAGTGGGGACTGCCTTCTTTCTCCCAGGCTTCCACAGCCTGGGACTTGAACTGTTAGTAGTAGGCAGAGGGAGGTGAGAGCATATAGGTGACTGAGGAAGGGGAATATATGTTCTCAGGGACAGGGGGGAACAGAGTGGGTGAGGGTCACTATGAGAATCAGCAAATGCGGGTAAAAACCCAGCTCTGTGGTATGCTGGCTGTATGACCTCAGTCAAGTAAGTTAACCCCTTAGACTTTCAGATTCCACATCTGCGATGTCGGGAGAATGGAAGTCATGCCATTTGGTTCCTATGATATAGCATCGGTATAGTGCATAGCACTTTGTAAGTGTTCAATGAGTGGTTTGACTACACACACACACACACATACACACTTTGCATGCACACACATACACACTTTAATAACATAGTAGAAAATCACAAGATGTAATGTCAGAGAGTTTGGGGTTGAGAACATTATCTGGCATATCCTACCCTGGAAAATTACTTTTTAGACTCTGAATTTCAGCTCCTTTCTATGTCAGAATGAGATAATATTTTTAACTTGCAGAGTTGTCATAAGGACCAGGCCAGTATGAGTAAAGGGCCTGGGGCAGTGCCTGACAAATAGTTGTTGCTCAATGAAAGACACCGTTGTTTCTGCTGTTATTGTTATTATTATTGCTAAGTGACTTTGGGGTAAACTGATTAGACTCTGTCCACTGGAATAGTGGCTTCATGGATTGGGTGCCAGAGTTATCGTCTCTATGCAGTGTTGTAGAAAAAGCAAACCCAAACCACAGGCCTGGTGAGGCTGCTCGGCAAGCTTCTGTGCTGTGAGGCTGTAGAGCCTGCCCTTGGGGAAACAGAGACGCTGATGCCAAAGCCCCCAGTGTGCAGATGGGGAAGATTGCACTGGTCTTTCCAGGCTTGTTCGAAGAGTTTTAAATTTTTTTTTAAATATTTTTCTCTAATGACAAAAATAACAAATTAGTATGCTTGGGAAACAGACAAAAGTGTAAGGAAATAATACTTAATCTCCAGATATCCTCCAACAGCTCCAAAATGATCACACACCATTTCAAAGCATATTTTCTCAGTATTTTTTAAATCATATATATCATAAATACTACACAAGTTCCATATTGTGCATGCCTTTTCATCTTCTAATGGTCATGAATATTTTTCCGTGTTAATAGGTAATTGTTTATAGTCTTTAATAATTGCACAATATTCCACCGTATTCTTGTAATAGAATTTACTTAACCAATTCTTCATGATTGGAAGATCACATTTTCTGATTGTTCACAATTTTCACTTGTGTTTTGTTTTACAAATCTCTTATCAAAACTGTAAGATACAGAACTATTCCTGAAGTGACATTCTGTTGAATTATGTGCAAATAATCACTATTAAGATAACTTTACTGCCTTTATTTACACACACATACACATGATGTGCACATACACACTGAAGACTATTAGTGTAAAAGAAATGAGTGTAGACAAGTTCTGTAAGCAGGATGCCATTTGTTGGCTGGCCCCTGACGGCCACACTGGATGAGCGAGTCTCCCTGGACCACCTGCACTGCAGAGACTGGAGCACATCACAGCGTCACAATTTGATGACTATGGCACAGTCAAATCCTAAAAATGCAGTAGACTTATTCCAGCACAGGTTTTCATTATTGTCCTCCAAACTGGAATAGACTGCATGTCACCTTGCCCCTTGAAACATGAGAAACTCAGAGGTATGGTTAGGGGCAGGTCATCCCCTGACTTACTTATGGCTGCCTTCGGCAAAGTGCCAGAGGTTTCCCTTGTAACAACTGGATCCCCAGAACGCTAGGTTTGTAGAACCCTTCTCTATTAGCTTCTTATTCCTACTGTCACATATTGCCACAAACGGTACCATAAAATAATCTAAACTTATTATCTTATGGTTCTGTAGGTCAGAAGACTAAAATCTGTCTCAGTGGGTTAAAGTCAGGGTGTCAGCTGGGCTGGTTCCTTCTGGAGTCTCTAGGATATACCGTATGTCACCTTCCTTTACTTCCAGAGGTGCCCTGTATTCTTGGTCATGGCCCTTTCCTCCATCTTTAAAGCCAGCAACATAGCATCATCACAGCTCCTTCGCTGACTCTGCTTCTGTGGTCACATCTCCTTTCTCACTCTGACACTCCTCCTTCCTTCTTACAAGGATCTTTCAGATTACACTGGGCCCACCTGATAATCCAGGATAATCACAAAATCCTTAACTTAATCACACCTGCGTAGTCTCTTTTGCCATGAACTGTAAGGTATTCACAGGTTCTGGGAATTTGGACATGGCTGGCTTTGAGAGGCCAGTATTCTCCCTACCACATCTTCCCTCCCGGGTATCCGTTCTGTGGATCCATGCTCAGATGGGCATTTACATTTTTCGTGCAAGGTGAGAACATCTCGGAGTAAAGACCAAATAGACATTAAGTCATAAAAGCACAGTTTAAACCGTGAGAGTCATTTAAGCCTCTACTTTGCAGATAAAACAGAACATGTTCTCTTAGCTCTTCTGTCTGCTTAGGAAGAAAGGGTCTTCCTGTCTGGGTCTGAGTGTACTCTTTGACTATAGGCCAAAGCGATTCTTTTGCGTGCAATGCAATGAACCCCAACTCAGTAGCTTCTTTGTCATCTGAACACAGCCATTCTCAGTCCTGGGGCTCCTCTTGGCAGCCAGCTCCTGCATTTCTGGACACTTAGATATCAACGTCTTCTCTGCTCTAAGCTGCTGCTCCTTTTAAAACTGTCAACACTTTGTGGCACACCAACTATATTAATTAACTGGTTTCTTCTTGTTTCTTAACCTAAAATTGTTTAAAATCTCCTAGTATAACCAAAGTGATCATTGCATTTCTATATTGCTGAGGATTTTACCAGTCTGAGGTTTGCTCACAGATTGAGATATGGTTTTTGGTGAGCGAGTTTCCAGGCATTCTCCCGGAATGTTGTAAGGCCTGCTATTGACAGAGCCTCTGCTCTATGCCCGGCAGTTTACGTGGCTGTTACAGGATAGAATTCTTGTAACCTCATTGCAAAGTGCTATCAGTAGACTTATTTTACAGATGAGTACACTGATGTTTAGAGAGATTAAAGTAAATTTGTTGAAGGTCACACACACCATGTCAGAAGTGGGTTTACTATGATTCCAAACCTCACAGTCTTTTCACTAAACCACAACTCTTCTGTTCTTCAGTCCATACAGAAGTTTGCCTCCTCCAAATTCCCATTTATTTCTGGGCTGTACTGCATTTGGCTCTTTGATCTCAGTTGTGCATGTTATCTTGAAGTTTGCTTTTCCTCCTGTGTTAGACTGTAGGCCTGTGACGGTCAAGAATCTGTCTTAGGCTTCTTTCATACAGACTGTTCTGGATACTGTGCTGGAAAGACTCTATGTACTCCACAGACACATAGTGGTTATTAAAACCACAACGTCTGATAAAACTCCAAAGCTATATACTAAATAGGCATTTTCCTGTTCTGAGGTAGACTATGGAGATATTCCAATACACGTTAAAACTCGCAAGACAAGTTTATACCAGCTCACCCTTCCCTCCATTGAGCTCCACAGCCACATCATACAGAGTAAAACACATATTATTCAACCTTCACTTGGCTGTTGTGAGAAAGCAGACACAGAAAGGCATTGTAAAGCCTGAGGCACTCTGTAGGTGCTCGTGCTTATGAGAACAATTCATTGTTACTAAGGACGTTTGGGAAAATTAATTAAAACAAACACACACACAGAAGTGCAAAAGGACTACATTCAAGAGAAGAGAATTTTGGATCAGTTTATCCCTTTTCCCATGGGATTTAAGGCAAGGCATTTAATATTTCTTATTTCAGTTTTCATTTATAAAACAGATATTCCCTCTTTATTGGTCTCAGAGGAGGTGAAAATAAGTAAGAATACCTGAAATTATATATATATGTGCTTCCTAGTAGAAAAGTGCTATAAATTTCAAAATAGTATTGTTATTATTGAAGTGAAACCAAAAGCTGATATAATATCAGAAAAATATTAAACTTGATCTTATTTCTGGAAATCCTGTGATTAAATCTTCCCTAAATTCACAGTGAGTAGCTCAGGGAAGCTGGTGATAAGGTATAAAAGGACTGAACTGGACCCTGAGCCCCAGACTGCCATCAACTCTGTGAGAATGTCTGTGTCACAAATAGAGCCATCGCTAGCAGGGACCCTCCATGAAATCTTTACAACCTGCAAATTTATAGCTCTGTCAGTGAGGCCCAGGCTTATCCAGAAACACTGATTGAATATGGAAGGAAAATAATTGGCGCTGTTGTCAGTAGTTGGCAGAAAATTTGAACTTGGAGAACAACTCTTTCTTAGGGTGACTAGCAAAGGCTTGTAAGCTGCTCGTATCTGCCGGTTGACTGCCAATTGGAAACTAGCATAAAATCTTGCACATAGATATAAAATGGTCCTTTCAGAGTTTGAATCCAGTAGGCTTTAAAAGCTGTCTGATTCTGCATCAGATTTTATAGTTCTTTTTGCAATTCTGGGCTTAGTATTTGAGAAAGCTAGTAAAAGAATACAAATATGTGCTCTTTCCTTACTGGTTTCTTACATGACTTACATTGTTGATATGCTTACACACATTGTAACATGTGACATTTTAACAGTTTTACTGAAAACAAATAAACAAGTAAACAAACATTCCTGGATTATCAGCTTGTCAAGAAGCATTTAAAAATCCTTTGGGTTCTGGTTATAATGAAGTTTTTTCTTTACACTTGAATTTTTTGGGGATTTTATCTTTGTTTCTATTCGGAGATAAGGTAAACTCCCAAGGGCCTGAGAAAATGAGTAACTGATTAAGAGAGATTTTTGAGACTTTTGTTTCTTTTTGCAATTTTCAATTTGCTTAAGTTTATTGGTGTTAGCCGGCTAGACCAATTGAGCTGTATGAAATTTTTTTGTTGTTGTTAGGGGAAAGTATCAGCTAGGGTTCCATCAAAAAGCAAAACCTCTATGAGTGACATGGAAAAAGGAATTCATCAGAGTTTAGATATTATGCAATTTCATGAGCTGGTGAAGGATTCTGTGGAAGGCTATTGTCTCTGCATCTGAATGGCCTGAAGTAGCCGTAGTTTTACAGGACTGGTGGCCTAGTGGAAAAGCTGATTATGAAGTGGGGGAGGGCGAGGACATGCTGGAAACCATGAGGAGAGTAAGGCAAAGTTTCCCCCACATCTATTTCTCACCAGCTTAAACCTCAGTGATGTAGTGATCAGCAGGAAAAGCTAGTGCCTTTCACTGGACACTCAGGCCTTGGAGAAGTTGCTGAGATCTAGGGGGAGCAGGAGGAGCTGCCCAATGGTATTAACATGAGCCATCAGATCATGACAACATGAATGAGCTGCACTGGCACCTAGCACCATCCACGGATTTCAGAGCATAATAATGGCTACTGTTTCACTTCTGTCTTCGAAATCTCACAATTCTCCAGTGGTCATCTTAAAACTCAGAGCCACACAGGGAATGGATTCGTGTATTGAAAGCAGATGAAGGGTTTAGCATGATTGTGCTGGGACCCCAGTCAAAAAGAGAATAAGAGATTCAGAAAGTGATGAGGAGAGCCAAGACACTCAGCAGGTCGAGACCCATGGAGGCTGACTGAAGATGGGAACGGTGGGCTGCCTGTGACGTGAGTGAAAATGAAGCTGTTGAGAACAGCTGGGCAGCAGCAGCTCTCATAATAACATTAGACCTGGTTGAAGCCAAGAAAAATAGCTTGTTTCACTGTAATATTTCATGCCCTGCCATGGCCAGGAACTTCTAGACAAAGGGTATCCCCATAAATGAGTCAACTGAACTTATCCCACTGGCTGGAACTTATGAACTGGAATTGCTTGTCATTCCTCTCTTACTATTTGAAGCTTAATGTCTTAAATTAAAAACAAAAACAAACGATATCAAATTCAACTAGCAAATCACTTCACATTTCCTGACTCAATTTCTAAATCTTTAAATAAAAGGGTTAGAATAGACGATTTTGAAGGTTTCACTGAACTATAAATCTCTTTGAAGGTAAGGGAAAATTTCTGAAAAAATATAAAAAAAGGTCAAATTAAAAAAAATTAGCTCAATAAACATTTACCCTGCCTACCTATCACATTATAAAAATATTTAGAAATTGATAATACCCATCTGTAGCAAGCATACAATGGAACTTTTGAATATGCCAGTGAGAATGGTTCAATGCATATGGAAATGTGTTGAGTTATTAAGAACCTTAAAATGATCTTTCACTCTGTTCTAGAAGTTTATATTAAGGAAATAATTTTAAATATGGAAAAAAGTGTTATTCAGAAGTGTGTTTGGATATATAGTTTATATATTGAAAAGTTTGAAATAGACAAAATAGTTATTTCCGGTGAAAACTACGGTATGCCTAGTAAATAAAAAGCAATGTTTATGAAAATATTGTTTTATAATATTGCTCATGAAAAGCAGAAAATACTTGAGATATTAAATGAAAAAGGCAAGATGAAAAATTATTTATGCAACATGATTCCAGCCACATAAAAAGTGAGACCAACCTATGCATGGAAAATAAAAAACCAGACAGAAGTAACTCAGAATATTCAGAGGGATTATGTTTGATAGGGGAAGCTACAGATTCTCCTTGCTCCTTTCTACTTTTCTGCATTTCCAAATTTTCTCTAATGAGATGATTGTTATAAAGGCAAACATTAAATGGTATTCAAAACAAAACAAAATTACAGCTCTTCTAAAAATTTTGAATGTCTGATCCCCAGTCAGAGACAAAGACCTTAGGTAGGAAAGGCCTTCATTCTCTGCCAGGGATTGCTAGTGATTCACCCCAGCTGACAGGTAGCAATTACACATTATTTCCCTTCTCAAATCCAGGTAAATACTCCTCCCTCCACCATACACAGTTCATTGCAAACTCAATACCTCCTGCATCATTGAGCAGTATAATTAATTAAGTGCAGAGGAGAGTTGGAAGATTGGAATGTGTGTTCCGTCTATGGATCTTCGAATAGAAATTTCTTTTTTTCAGAACACTGATCTGTTCATATAAAATGCACGTTACAGTCAAGTGGCTTTTGACTTGCAAATTCGAAGTCACAGGTCTAGAATCCCTTATTTTTGTTGCTGGCTAGATAAATGCTTCCAGGATCATAGACAAAAGATGAAAACCCTGATATGCCCACATAGTCAGCCTTGCACATGTCAGAAGGGTGCCAAATGTTGCTATGCTTCTCCTGAATTAGGAGAACAGTGGAACCCATATTTTATTGAGTGCCCTGTTCTGTCTCTCCATTGGAATTCAAAATCTGATCAGCCACCGGGTCAAATATAAAGGGCTAGCAACTGGATTCTGATCCAAAATTGTGCTTTTATTCAAAAGCAAAAGCAGCTTTTATGCTTGGGGAGTTAAATTTGCTTTATTGTTTGGAATCAAACCTCTGCTCTGTGCCCCTGGGCTGGATAATTATTCTCTTAGAAAGAATTAGTCTTCTGATGACACATTAAGAGGTTCTTTTAGAAAACAATACATTTTTAACATTGGACTAAGTCCCAGGATATTTGAAATTAGTGTAAGTAATGGTTGGACAGCCCCCAAATGATGGCTGCAAATGACATCTAGAGTAGCAGGCTCAGTGGAGGCAAAGACTTAATGGGCACAGAGACAGACACCCTCTAGGATCAGAGCGCCATGCTGAAGGATTAAATGACCAGCGTCTAAGAGGCTAGATGCTACCATTTGAGATTTATTGTCATTATTCTAGGATGATTTCCTCAAGACCAATGCTAGCATTTCTAACAGTGCTTTCAAGGAGGTTGGCTTACAACAAAATTTGACTCAGAACAAAACATTTTAGATATGCTGGCTAGAAACACATTCACCTCATATTATCCTGTGTGTGTGTATATGCATGAATGTGTGTATTTTTCCCTGAGGGGTAGATGCTGTGATGCTAAGCAAGTATTATTGCTGGATCTGTGAACCTGACTTCTGTATTAATGGAGTCCCAGATGGGCTGTGAGAATGCATGTCAAGGATGTAGATGAGAAAAGTCACAAACTGCTGTTACTATGAAGAGGTGTTTTACAAACACTGGGGAGTGTTGTACTATTATAGAAAGAATAATTTTTCTTTTCTCTTTTTTAAATTTTATTTTAGCATTTTGTATCAAGTGCCGTGGATTAACTTGGAGATAGCAATTGGTTACTGTGTAAAATTGTCACAAATATATTTTGCCAAAAATATAAAATCAAAATTGGCCCCCAAAGGATGTAAATAATATGCAAAATCATTGGATATTGCCCTTTTATTCTTAGGTTTGTTAAAAAATGATCCTTTTCTGTTCCTCCAGATGGCATTTTTTTTTCTTCCCATTGCTGTTTGTGAATATTCATTCCCCAAGGCTTTAACCATCATTCAGTTCTATTTCCTTCTCTATCTATCCTTTCAGCCACTGATGCTAACTTTCCATTATAAATGGGTAAATGGTCCTAACCTATTGCTCTAAAGCCTTGATGCTGTGGCCTAAGGGCAAAATGGAGAGGTGATGAATTTTCTGTCAGTCATAACCTTTGTCCATTTGCTTGTCTTCTTTAGAAGAATCTCTTTGCTCTAATATGCATGCAGTTCAAACCAATGCATAAATTTATGTTTATCAACTTTGAAGGGAGCTGAAGAAACATGAGAGATTGTTGATTCTAGATTCTAGGTGAACCTCCCATACTAGTCTTGTTGTTTTTTGTTATGGTTCTCTATTCATATTTATCTTATGGGATGGGTTTGGTCCTGTGATAGAAGTTCAATAAATATCATTTATGTCTAGCAAGAATTTAAATGATCTAGAGAAAGAGTCATATTTTCTACTTCTTCATGTCCTTGGTGCTATATTGGGTATACAGTGGATTTTAAGAGATGAGGGAAGAATCAGTGAATCAATGCTGCCTGACTACTAGATGCTAACTGGGAGGAGGGACATGGAAGGAAGATAGGATGACAATGACATCTGTGACCTAGTTTGAGTGACTTAAAGTCAAATACCTTTAGGTACAAAGTTGCATCTATCCATGCAGATTGGATGCAAAATTAAGGAGTCAGTGAGATCTTCATAAGATAAAACCTGATCATGTTATTTCCTTTGTATGAACCCCAGCGATATGCTCCCACTAATATCGGGAATATCTAAATTCTTTACTTGACTTATGAGGTCCTGCATAATCAGCTATATCCTTACCTATGCAATCCTATTTTGCCACCCTGATACCAAAGTGCTTAATCTCAAGTTTGTGTGCCCAATGTACAGTAAGCCAAACACTGAAACATTGGTGCTTTGAGATGGAGAAAGGTTTTATTCGAATTGGCCAAAATGAGAAGGTGGGAGCATGGGGTCATTCAAATCCGCCTTCACAAGAACAGAAAGCAGGGAGGTTTCCTAGAGCAAAGGGGCTTGGCAGGAGGAGCTTCAGGGAAACAAAGGGGTCACTCCCGATAAGCCCCTGGGCAATCTGATTTCTGGGCATCAACAGCTGCTGGGGGCTGGCCATCCTGTGATTGCAACCTCCCCCAAGGTATTCTCTTTCTTCTGAAAAACAAGCTCACGAATCTTTGTGACCCCTGAGTCACCCCTCAAGTTAAACAAGAAAGCAAAAATTTGAACAAGGTTGAAAGGCAATCACATTCTTATTGAATATCTACAGTAACCCTCAGGTACCCGTCTTCAACCCCATTCTTATGGAACCATTTTTAATTGCTCTAGTGTGGGTGGACTAAAAGCTATAGAAAAAAATGAAAGTTGATCGGTACAGTAGATTACTGACATACTCTTAGGTAGTTTCTATTTAGTTAAAGAAAAAAGAAAAAGGCGTATGTACCCAGTACATTTACCTAATGAAGGCGTGACTTCAGGATTCAGTTGCTAGAAGTAGAGAAGATCTCATTGCGCGTTGTAGGGGAGGAGGACATTTCCTCTCCCCAAATGGGGGTTCGTCTGACCGGAGAACGAATTAAATTCACATGAGACAGAATAGCAAGAGAAAATTAAACAAAGCTTTATGAGGAACCACAGCCCGGGGCCTTTCTTCCCGAAGGAAGAAAGGGCACCGAAGAAGTGGGGTACACATAGTGGTTATATACCCCCAAACAGGGTGTTTCACATGTGATTGAAATGTCCCTCCCACAATAGTCACAAGATTGCCCTGTCAGCACAGTGCTTGATGGACACAGCAGGTAGTGGTCTGCTGTCTCAGAGGGCGTAGCAGGAGGCAAGTCTATTGTCTGGAGCTGGGCGGTCACAGGTGAGCGCAGCAATCAGTTCCTAGCCCAAAGAAAGATGCTTAATCCTTAAAGAAATGCCAAAGTTGGGAGGGGGAGGGAAGTCAGTTACAGGAGGTTAGCAGACAAGCACAATAAAATGCAGATTTAAGTCCTTGCCTTTGGTATTGATTAAGAGTTTCTAGAGAGAAGGTCGTCTCCTTTCTTCTTCCTGGTACAGAGAGGGAGGCACCTTTACAGATAGAGATTTACCTTACAAACGTAAATGTGTCCTAACAAAGGGCAAGTTCCATTCCTCAGAGCCTCCTTCCCTGTCCCAGTTTATCAAAAGCAATCAGCCTCAAATAATCCTGATGCCAAAGAGACATATCTTGGGGTGGCCAATTTCGGGTCCCCACAGCGTTTAAACACACTTGCATTTTTAGCTATAAGAACAACTCTCTCTGCCATCCAGGGTCATAAAATGACATCATCCTACCCCATCCTACAGACAGCGAGGTTGCCAAATTCTAACCGAGATAGTGGATAAATTTCTTCTAACCATGATCTTTGTGACTGATGCTGCTTAAAATTTCCAGGGTGGTTAGAGCCAACTGAGACCTGTGGAGGGGATTGGAATTGGGGAAGAGAAGTTTGGGAAGAGTTTCAAAATGGACTGTAACTCAGGTCTGACCTGAATAGGTCTGAGAAATCTCTGGAGAGACTACAGAGAACACCTAGAATGGGTTAGGTTAATTTGCCTGCACTGCAAAAAGTAGGTTCAGAGTCAAATTAAAATTCCATTCTAAAAAAAATATGAATACTTTTCCCACCCTAAGTAGTAACTAAAACTTTCTAACCACATAAATACTTACTGCTACATAATACATAACTACTTTTTTACTTAAAACTCTCTAATAGTCGTAATAATAATAGCTAATATTACCAAGTGCTTACTATGTGCCAGGGACTATTCCACATACTTTGTATGTATTAACACAATTAATGTTCACCATAACCCTATGACGTAGTTACTATTCCACCTTTACAGCCAAAGAAACTGAAGCTTAGAGGGGTCAAGTAACTTGTCCAAGCACACAGCCAAGAAGTGGCGTGGCTGGGATTCCAACCCAGGGAGTCTGGCCAAAGGCTTTATCCTTAGGATGCTAAACCACCCCTAATGTGCCAAAATTGTCATCCATTATAAAAACATCAATGTTCTTTCATCCCTTTATATTGATTTACTCATAATTAAAGCATTTAGAATGATAGTAAATTCAAAGAAAATCTAATCCAGTTCTTTTTTTACAGATGAGGAAACTGAAGCCTTGAGAATGCAAAGGTGTTTATCTTATGTAACTCTGAAGACGGTGAATTCTTTGAAGTTTGAATTCATTGAAGGCCTAACCCTGGTCAAAGTGAGCTAGAGCACACTGCTTTAAGCTCTTGCTTTTTCACCCTCTCCAAGCATGTATATGCTGACTTGTTTTTCTGGGGCTGGAAAAAAATCTCAAAGTCCTGATTCTTGTGGTTCTTTATTTTGTTTTATGTATGTAGGTATATGTATGTATACACATACATATATACACATATGAAATATTTATACATACATTAAAAAGATATATACATATACATTAAAAAATAGAGATTTTTTCTTAGGGCATATTTTTCAAAGGTAGAAGAATGCCTTGGCAGTTCCCTACCTCTCCACCCGGCCCTCTCCCCAGAAGCAGGTAGAGAACATTTCTGCTGAAATCAGGCTTCCGAGTGTCTATGCCGGCCTCTCAGAGACTATATCTCAGCAGCCTCTGGCCTGTCTACTCACCTTTGTTTCTTTGGAGTTGGATGGAATCAAAAAGCTGAAATACACAGTTTTTCCTTCTATTTCAGTCATTTGCTTCTTAGCATATTTCTATTCAAACACATAAGATCAATACATACATATGGGTTTATCTGCTTTCACATCTTTCTTTCCTATGTTAGAAGATAAAATGAACTTGTTCATTTTTTTTATTCTCACACAAGAAAATCTATATTAAATCCTTATGTTGTAGGGCAGACTTTTATTCTTTCTTTCTCTATCCTATTGCAAGAACGTATACCTGTTATGATATCCTTATGTAATACTGGGTCCTCACTTTCCACCATATCCGGGTTAGTTTCTGTGGTGTATTATTATTTGCAATCCCTTGAAAACAACATAACTTCTTCATCTCTCTTTCCTACTATCAGACTAGTTTAGTTGAACTCTGACCCTGGTTAAGCCCAACTATCTGTTTAATCTGAGTCTAGGAGAAAAAACTTTCGTTTCTACCGATTGGTCTCCATCAAAATCAAGAACACAAATCTCAAAGAGCACTGAACATTCACCTGCATTTATGGTTTGCTTGCCAACATGCTTTGGCTCTTCTCTGCTTCACAAAGACCACATTACATCTCCCTTAAAAGATCCTATACCCCCACCATGCCTCATTCTCAGTTTTCAACCTCACCACTGCAGACTTGAACTTCCCCATCTTCTTACCACCAGATCTTTCAGCCAGTCTTCATCTGAAGCTACAACTTCTGCCTTTTCTCCTATTGCAGTGCTCCCACGAAAGGCCAATCCTTCCATTTGTGTTCTGCATCCCATTCTATGGCATCTTCTCAAGGACTTTGCTCCTCTAATTACCCTCTAGTTCTTTAGCATCATCAATTATTAGATCATTCCTCTCAGCTTATGTAGTAGTTAGCATCTCTGTAGGAAGCAGATGACACATTTCCATTGGCTAATTTGAGCAAATACTAATAAAGAGAATATTTACACAGCTATGGATAGGGTGTAGTAGGGACACCATGAAAGGTAGTGCAGTGCCAGCGAAGCGAGGCTCCCTCAACTCCCCATGTTTACTTTTTTTAGTCTCTAGACCTGAAGGGTGAGGGGAGTGAGTCATTTCCTCCTGGGTGGAGAAAGCTGCCTGAAAGCAGTCCTGCCCCTGTTTAAGGGATGGGGCACAGCCAACTCTCTGTGACCTCATAGGGAGGGATGGGGGTGGAGTAATAAAAATCCTCCTTCTTCTGTCTCCTTCCCTCTTGGATCTCCTGCCCATGTTCCCCACTGGCAGAACTCGAAGGAAGACAGAGTTCAAGAGACCACTTTGAGTAGATGGAGGAAGTAGAAAGTGAATCTGGAGGACCAGACGGTGTCACAGCAAAAATTGTACTGGACAAAGTTAACCAGGTGAGGAAGAATTTATTCAAGACTATTGCAACAAGGGAGCAAGGCTGAAACTCAGCTCCACCAAAACAAAGAGTGGTGGGGTTTTCAAGGGCTGGGTGAGCTGGTGGAATGATATTGGAGGATATGAGGGGGAGGTCATAGGCCATCAGTGTTTGCTAATAAACTGTGCATATCTTTATGACAGGAGGTAGTTTTGAAACTTGAAACAAGGTGCCCCACTGACGTTAGGCTATTACTTTCTCACAGAAACTAGGAGATAGGGATGCTCTCTATCTTCCTGGATTGCATTTCAAAGAGATGGCTCCCAGGTCCTTGAGACAGACATTTCTGTGCTGTGAACCTGACAAGAAGCCTTTAAAAAGATTTACAGCTCAAAGGGTCAGAGAAAGAATTTATAATTACAAATTTTCTAAAGTAACTGCTCTGAGAAAAGTGAGGTCAGAGACCTATCAGGAAGGAGCCTATCCAAAGTTTAATCAAGCTGATGGGAATTTAAGGCATCTTGGTCACCAGGTAACATCAGCATGATGTATATTAAAACAAACAAAACAAGGTAAGAACACTTCTCCTGCTGCTACTGCCCCATTTCTCCACTTGTCTTCAAAGCAAAACTTCTTGGAAGAGTTGTTTATAGTCATTGTCTCTGATCAATCACCTCTTGTTCACTCTTCAGTCCATTTTAACCATTGCTTCATCTCTGATAATCTCCTGTGTCTGATCAACATGTTGCCAAATCCAGTGGCCAATTTCTCTCTTTGTATCTTACATGACCTCAGCAGCATTCAAGAGAGTTAACCACTTCCTTCTTCTCGAAACTTTCTTACCCTGGCTTCTGTTTTTTCATCCACTTCACTGGATGCTCCTTCTCCAACTCTTTTGCAAGCTCCTGCTCCCTGATGTCTAAGGTTGGAGATCCCCAGGGCTTTGTCTTAGGTCCTTTCTTTATTTTCTTTTGGACTACATGTTCTCTCTAGGTATTATCACTCTGCTCCATTGCTTTATATACTATCCCTATGCAGATGACTTCCTTGCCAATACCCTAGTCTTGACATTTTTCTGCAACTCCAGAATCAGTATCCAACTCCCTGCTTCTCAGAGGATGTCTAAAAGGCACCACAAGGTTAACTTGTTCCAAAACAGAAATCTGTTTTCCTTAACCCAAACTTGTTTCTCCCCCATTTTTCCATCTCTCGTTGCTCAAGTCAAAAATCTATGAGGAGTCTGGACTTTCTCTTTTTCCCTCACTTCTCACATCCAAATCATTAGCAAGTAAAATTGATTCTATCTGCAACAAATAAGAATTTTTCATTTAATTTTAAAACTAACCTGATTAGGACCAGTCAGTCTTGCTCAGTTCATTTGAAAGGGGAAAGATTTATAAAGAAAGCAAAAAGTCATAATAAATAGACATATAAATAGATTTATATCTTTACCCACACAGAAATAAAGATTTATTTTCTCCAATTTTATATTCTTTACTAAGTTTCTGATTTGATTTGGCCTCATGATGGAGGCTTAGAGATATTTTTATCATACGAAAGGCAATACATGCTATTTTAAGAAAACTGCTACTAACATCTGAAAGATCCCCATTTTTCAGTATTCTATTTTGGTAAAAATAGAACAGTAATTGAACATGAATAATTCAAAGAAATAATGTTATCCTTTGCTAAATGGAGACCCTTTCTTCCTTCCTTTGATTAAGCGTGAGAACAAGTCAGTTGGATTTGGGGGAACTTTTAATTATTATCCGCATATTTGGAACTAAATACGGACCCATTTATATGTCACAGCACCTAAATTCACAGCTCCATTTTTTTTTATTACGAATAATGGTGTCATCTATGAAATTAATGAGTTTTATTCAGTATACCCAAAAAACCCATGTAAAATTCCATTTCTAATTAAGTTTGATAAGCTTTTTATTTTTATAATTTCACAGTACAGATGAGAAAACAGACCCAGAGAAACAAATAACTTGACCTAGTAACATAGGAAGCTAGAAAGAGAGTGAGGCTCAGAACTCATCACTCGATATATTGCTCAGCCATCGATTGACCACGTTCCCTGAAGCTCATGTTGCCTGGCATACTAAATTCAAAGAATGTGCAGGCTGTGTGCATTCCAAATGGGAATCTGTTAAGCTTTCTATTCTATTAAACACTATTTCAACTTGCCATTCATTGTTCTGTTTCCTGACTCAGGTGCTATGGTTTTGACTGACTTCAGATACTAATGAAGCATAATATTATCAAAATCCAACGTGTGTAGTTTTCTTGATTAATTGTACAAAGATCAAGTTATTAAAAATAAAAATAAAGATAATTTTTATTTTGCTTTATATATCAAGAAATAAACTTCTACTTTAAAGGTAGAAAATTAACAGGATAAATGATTTTATATTTTCTGCCTTTTTATTTTCTAGTTTTAGTGCAAATAGTAAAAGATACTGAATTTTACAACCAATAATGCCTAATTACTATCTAACTAAAGCAAATAGAATAGAGAGCATGCAAAGGTGATTTCTCTTTGTAAATCAGTGACTCTAGGGACATACACTTAGGAGAAGCATTGAACTATAACAAATATGGCATTACCATCTAGATACATAATAATGTAAGTACAAGTTTCAGCCTGTTAATACTCAAAACAATATTTCAGGCAATACAGACATTACCCTATTTAAAAGTGGTCATTTACCATGATCTTATCATTTATAATCTGAGATATTAGTAAAAAATATTTTAATAGAATAAATTGTGGCCATCAGACCGTCAACGGTTTTCTAGAAGTCACTCTACACTGCTCTCTTCCTCCTTTCCACTACCCTTCCTTCCTGCTCTTGTCTTCATTTTCAGCAGCTGTGTTATTTACTCGGTTATTATGTTTATATCAAAAGTTCAGGGATCTCGATTGGGCATTAGAAAGTAAATCGCAGCTGAGGTCCAGAAGGGCTACCTACAAAGTGCAAGGTACCATTTTAACTTTTCCACATAATAGGTTATTTTGTCATTGGCGTTACCATGCTCCCAAAGCCTTAACAACTGAGCTAAACTAACTCCATTTGTTTTAGCCAACCTTTGATTATTGAACTTTGGAACAATTTTGCCTTTGTTTCCCTCTAATGCTTTAGAAAATGAAGTTATTTAAGTACAGTTCTGGGATTCTTATTGTCTCTAAAGGTCATCTAGTCTGGCCAGAAAGGTTTCTAGGTGATGAGAAATTGATTTACCAAGAAAACAGGGAGCCTCATTTTTAACTCTTCCTAATGGCCTTCACGAGGGAATTAGAACACCCTCCTCAGAAAGGTTGACATGCTCTGGCATAGATGGGGGTCGAGCTGCACTATAAACATGTTAGTGTCTTGACTGTGAATTGCTTGCCACCTAGATGAATGCTCGTCACACTCTCCGGGAGACACTTGTCACAGCCTCGCAAAGACCTGCTTATCATTCATGTGGTCACTTCCATTACCTCTGCTCAGACTGTGCTGACCTGCTATTAGTGACTCTAATTTAATTTCCCTCACTAGTGTCATGGGTTATTTCTTCCATTACTTGAGAGATTTAATTTACAGGGTAAACTCCATCACATGAGAGAAGGAATTTTTCATGACAGTAGGAACAAGTACCTTTTGAAGATTAAGATGATGCTGGCTATTTATCTTGGTCATCTCAGTAGCTGACAGTTGAAACTTCATTGAATGGTAATATATTCCTGTATTGATGGTGCCTCTGACAGGAATTAGGCAGTGTATGTTTTACTGATTTTATGGCATCCCTCTTTTGGTGCTATTCATTCAGAGAATCGTAAGTAACAGGTACAGCATGACTTATGAAAGTAGAGAAAGAAATAAAAGGATGTTATTTCCATTTTGTTTCCCTATGGACTTCAGAATCTGACTTTCCTTGATTTTGTTATATTACACTATTTCAAAAGAACAATAGTGGAAAAAAGTCTCAATTGCTTAAGATCAGATTAAAGGCTTAAAAGATGTTATTTTCCCTGTTGTTAGATTTGGTTTGAAGAAACCCTGATAAAGGGATCCCTTTAGAGTACAAATAATGGAGGCAGAACTGAAGGCACAGCATTAGAGACTACGAAAAAGTTAAAATGTATTCATTATTTTGTTATTCTATTTTTGCCAGAATGTTTAAATGTTTTCACTCACTTTTTTCCTTATTCTTTAATCTCAAGACCTTGCTTAAACGATTTATTCTTTTCTCCAGATTCTTGGCTTATAAACACTCAGTGGTCTTTGCAGATGATTACTGCTTTCCTTGATCTGAGTTCTGCCCCGAAATGACTGATGCCTTGTGAACTTTAATAAAGAAAAAAAATCAAACAGACCGGGAGCTTCATGTCTCTGTTGGCCTCATTGTTGAGAGAGAAGGATGAATGCCTGTTCCTCTCATTTTTCCCATTCTGGTTGTTGGCTTTCTTGCTGTTCAGGACCCAAAGTTGAGCTCACGCTCTACTCTTTTCTTTCTTTCACATCATAGATCTAATCCTTCAGTAAATACTCTACTTTCAAAATTGACCACTCCTCCCAAACCAAGATTGCTCCGAGGGCAGAGGAAAGCCTCTGTCATGTACTCTCAGAAAGCAGGATGCTGGTCACCATTGGATAATGAGAGTGAGTGGAGAAGGGAGATGGAAGGAGGAGGCAGGGAGCTAAAGTTTATTTCAAAATTTCAGTCCTAAGAAACGGGGGAAGAATTTTCTTCACATCCCTCCTTTTTCAATCTCTATCTCAACTCTTTTACTGTTCTCCTCTAGGGGATGAGTAACGCTCAATTTAAATCAGTCATGATAATTCCATTCCCCTTTGCCAGTAATTGGCCTGGAGCGGTCATGTGATCTCATTCTGACCAATGAAATGCTCAGAAACTCTGTTGAGGGGATTTCATTCCAAAATTATAAGGAGAAAGCCTTCCCCGGAGCCTTCCTTCTTGCTTTGAATACTAAAGTGAAATTTGAAGTCAGGGAAGCCATATGGTGTCAAGAGGGGAAGCATGGGTTGACAAGGCAATATGAGAAAGACACGAGCAGCCTGGGTTCTTGGTGACTTTGCTGAGTGACTGAGCCAATCCTTCAACTACCTACTTCTGGAATTCCAGTTAAATAAATAGTAAAAGGCTTGATTAGTTAAGTTTAATTACTATCTGCCACAATAATCATTTTGAAGGGATGAACTTCTGTGTAATTTTGCCCTGGGCTTCCTATCATTATTGTCCGCCCAATGTTGAATGATTCCATTCCTTTTACTTGGAATCCTGGTGTACTCAACTTACCTAAACCATGACCAGAGAGTCCATTGTTGGTTACTATGTCTTGTCGCCTAGGTGAACTTAGACTGGATTTTCTAGACTTACTGCTTTTAACTTTCCTTGGGTCAAAGACTACAATGTTGTTTAGCATGTTTCAAGGCCAGGTCTTCAACTGTGTTCTTTCTCTCATTAGCCAGCATGTACTCTTATGAGGTACCTGAATGTCCTAAGTCGTTCTTAGATTTATGGTGCTATATATAGATATATATATATTTTTTTTCTTTTTTGAGGAAGATTAACCCTGAGCTAACGTCTGCTGCCAATCCTCCTCTTTTTGCTGAGGAAGACTGGCCCTGAACTAACATCAGCACCCATCTTCCTCTGCTTTATATGTGGGACACCTATCACAGCATGGCTTGATAAGGAGTGCCACGTCTGCACCTGGGATCCAAACCGGCGAACCCCAGGCCGCCAAAGCAGAATGTGTAAACTTAACCGCTGTGCCACTGGGCTGGCCCCGATTTATTGCTATATTTTATTTCTTCTACATGAGATAATGTATGTGAATACATTCTGTCATCTTCAAGAACTAAACACATGTGTGGTACTATTATTGTTCTTATTATTAGCATTTTTATTATTGCTGTTTATTATTATTCTCTTCCTTCTTCACATACATGATGTCCTCTTACTCTCAAGACCAGAATTCTAACTAGTATTTTAGTACCATGGTCAATGTATGGGAGTCTCAATGAGACTTTTGTAAGATTTTGGAAAAAAGGAAAACACAACTGCCTTCTGAGAGTTTAATTGGAAAATTAATGCAGGATAGACCAGAACATATAAGTATAAAGAAACCCCAAGGCTATAAAACTTGATTGTAACCTGAATGAATGTATCAACATATATAAAGAAAAAGGATATCAATTGAAGGGGGGGGGGACTTGGTCTGCCCAGGAAGCGTAAATGAGACTTTCAGAGTCAAACGTTGGCAGTGCTCTTCAACACCATCCAGGGAAGAGAAAATTAACTCATAGACCTTGAATATTCTGGCTCTTGAAGCTTTTTGGATTCTGTAATTTCCATTCCTTCAGGGATTTCCCAACTCTTAAAACAGGATTTTCAAGTTACTTTGACAAAGCCAGTTTCTTCCTCAGGAGACGTTCTGAATGAGTTTTATGATTATATAGAATTCTTTTTTGTTGTTCTTGCCAAGGAAGATTCACCCTGAGCTAACGTCAGTGCCAATCTTCCTGTATTTTCTAGTATATGTGCTACCAGCACAGTATGGTCTCTAACAGTGGTGTAGGCCCACGCCTGGGAACGGAACCTGGGCTGCTGAAGCAGAGTGTGTTGAACTTAACCACTAGGCAGCTGGGGCTGGCCTCAGACTTCTTTCTGTTGGTTGAATTGTTTCTTGAAGTGTGAGTCCTCACCAACTCCCAGAAGAAAATACTTTTATTCCTTTTACCTGGGAAGAAAGAGAGTTGATCTTTGGGATGACGGAGTGGACTATCCCTTGACAGAACTTGATTTGACTCTGACGATTGGACGTGTAGTGTCATTGACTTTCAAACTATTGTGACATTTGAGAAATTGCTGAGTTTCGGAATGGCAGCAATTATAGATAATTTTAATAAATCTATCATTTAGTTATATACCTAAAACTATAGTTTGTAGAGACAATATGTTTAGCATTGTTGCAACATCAAACTTTTGCTACTTCTCTTCTATTAATGTGTGTACAATATATGATTTTAAATGAATAATTTATTGTGGGTTTGCTTGATTAATTCTTCTGTTTACTCTTTTGTCCTTGGAAACCTAGAGGAGTAAAATATTACATCTGCTCTTGTGCCTGTCCATGAATGAGTGGATCTAAATGCCTAGTTGGGCAGTGATTAATCAGATCTGGCCTGCCCTGGAACAGCTGTGTCCAGGACATCTCCCCTTGGAGTTGGTCAGAAGCATCATTTACCTTTAGGGATGGCATATGTCTCAATTTATTTTGCAATTTACCGCAGTGATTTTTTAAGCTTTCAAACGCAGGTGACATTTTGGTAAAGTATTAAGAGAACCAGACTTGTGGTCAAAGATCAAGGTTCTAGGTCAGTCTCACCTCACTGATTAACAGTCTGACCTTTGGAAATCATTTGTTAGTCCTACATTATCTTCCAGGGCACAATTTAATACCTCTTCCTTAATTACCTTGCCATATTGTTAGAAACAATAAAGAAAACTATATATATACACTACATAAAATTTTATATATATATACACACGCATATACATAGAAAGAGAGAACTTTGAAATAGTTAAATGGTTTTATGTTTCTAATAAATAGAATTTATTATTATTATAAGTGCTGGCTACAATTTTACAGCATATGCTCATGAACAAAATTATAAAGTGTTTTGTTTTCCTACGCATGAACTTAACGCTGCTGGGAGTTCTCACTGCCTTTGATGGAAGAACACTTGATCTATGATCACCTGAGGAAATGCCAACCTTTCAAAATTTGTCCTGGTAATTTCAAACCTAACTCAAACAGTTAAAATTTCTCTCTCCTTTTCCTCCTCTGCAAGAGTAGCTCTGGACCCCAGGCTTTCCGCCATGCAAGGATGTGTCGGTGGGTGAGGAGGGGGCATCTGGTCTGTGGGTACCCTTTGCCCACCCTGGTCACACACTGGGATATTCAGTCATCTCCTCTTGTTCTTTTCTTTCTAGTGGTTTGCACACCGATCCTGCACCCACACTTGGTGCTTATACTGACAGTCCACATCAGGTGCCACTGCAACGTCCCCTTGTCCCAGCTGTGAGACTCTGGCTTTTGCCAGCTTCTCAGTGTCACTTCCCTGCCATTCTTGTCATGTGGGAGGGGCAGGACGGCTCCCCAGGCAGCCCTCTCTTACTTCCTCTGCATGAGTGGTAGGGGGATGCTGAGGAGATTGCCACCCCATCAGAGATCAGGATGGCAAGGAGTAATTTGGTTTTCTGTAGTCTGGATTCCTCAAACTCACCTGAGGGGTCAGTTTCTTGCTCCTTTTCCTGCGGGCCCTGGCAGGGTGCAGGCCTGTCCCTTCTCCCATGGTCGAACTTCATTTTTTCTCTTCTGCCATTAGTATATATCTAATGGGGTAGGAAACGGGGGAGAGGAGCAGCTGTTGATTGTGCTAGACCCTATTCCATTCAATTCCTGCCTATCTCAAGCCTGGACTGAGGCATTTTGAATTTAATGGTCAAGAATTTATGATCCTCCCCTGAGATTTCTCTACCAGTGCTGGGTGAGCAGGCCGTTGCTAAAAGTGAAGAAACTCAATGAACAAGGTGAGCAGGGGGACAAAACATTAATAATAATCTGTCATACGAATTCACGTTTGTCCAATTTCTTTCTGACAGGAAGCCTCATAGTGTCACTCAGAATGATGATTTCTTGGGAAGATGGAAACTTGAAATGTGAAAGTTGGGCACTGGGCTCTCCAAAATACTTAAAAAATATTCTTTGCAGTATAAATTATAAATATACCATATGTTACAGTAATTTCATTCTATTTCACTAAATTTTAATGAACTTTATTTTTCTTGTATCCTTATTAAACTGTTTGTTGGATGACGGCTACCTTTTGAGGAAGTGTGTGTCCTTATAAAATAATTAAGTGGGGTATTATTTAGTGATAGATGAAAGACCTCTGCAAAGTGCTTATGGGCTTCATTGAGCTGTTGTGTGTTTTAATTAATGCCAATCACTTGTGTGCACACTAGGGGGGATTAAATAGTAAATACTTACCTTTAAATATTTGGAGGAATATGGAATCGAGGTCAGGATGTAAATCAAGTTTAATTTAAAAAAATATTAGAACTAATAGATTATATTTTTACTTGGTACCATATCTGTAGGAAGAAGAGAACTTGAGGAATAGGAAATAAGAAAAGGAAATAGATCAAAGAGATTCCAAGAAATATTAAATATGAAACAATTTTGACTGAGAAAACAGTTTTTTCTGATTTTGTCCTAACAACACATATATTTTGATTATTGATTTTGTAAATGAAACAGCGGCTCTGTTCCTTCCAGGTTAATAGTCTATTCAGAGCAGGAATCAAGCAAATAAAACTAGATGAAGGAAAATAAACAAACACCTATGAACTACAATGCTGTAAATGCTGTAATCAAATCATGACCAAGTAGAATCAGAATTCTATGGGAGAACCAGTAAAATATCAATGGCTTCATAAAATTGCATTATGTCCTTGTGTATTTTTAGACTCCCTGAATAAAATGAAAATATACCATAATGTCCTGATACTGACAAAATTTAACTTGCTAACACTTTGTAATTAACATCAACCAAGCTTCCTTCTGTTAAGAGTGTCAAAGTTGCGTGTTATGCTGTCAGTAAACAGAAGACATGACTGTGATATTGTAATCCCCTAAAAATACTACAGTTTATGTGTAGCACACCATCTTATAGGAGAAATCCCAAAAGGAAAGATATGCTGTTACTTTGAAAGGAACCCCCAAAACCAACAAACCGCTGTGAACAGTTTAGCTGAGGTAGCCTGTCTGTCTCTTTCAGACTTTTCCAGTGATTAGTAAATTACTAAGTCAGAAGCTCGGGAGCAGTCCAGACCAGCCTAGCCCAGTCTAGAGGGGCATTTTATGCAAATACCTATTAGCTTATTGGGCTCTGCCGTAGTTATCAGTTGCACATCCTGTTTTTCTTGAGCTTCCTCCTAGCATATCCACAGCTGGCATCTAGCAACATAGCCTGGCATCCTTCTAGTTTCTCTAGGTCTGTCTTTATGGAGCTTCCTAAACCTTAAGCTTTGCCTTTCATGGTGTGGGTCTCTGGATGTCTGTCCTTAAGGCAGGCAAAAGGTGGAGGCAGTGAACAGATAATAGACTCTGCTTTGCCAATCCTTCACCCCAATATTTAACAAACCGAAAATTCACCTAGACTCTTCCTAGGACGAAGTTTATCTTTTAGCGCTTACTTCAAACAAGACCTCAGCGACTTTTCTCAGAGAGCCTTCCTCCTCTGAGCAGGCTTCCTTCCCTCTGGTGGTCCTAGTGTAAAACAACGTCCCGTGGAGAACAAACCAGATTACTGTATTCTGTGGCTGCTGTAAAACAAATGTGTTCTTTAAACAATAAGAAAATCAGGTCCAGAGGCACAGAATGGTCTCAAAATTACAGAAAAAGTGAAGATGGTAGAGAGTGGTCCCATAAACCTCACACTCATGTCTCCTATTATTGACTTCTTACTTCAATCTTGTACATTTATGTAATTAATGAACCAAAACATTATTATTAAAGTCCATACTTTATTCGGATTTCCTTAATTTTAGTCTCTTTTCTGTTTCTGTTATTCCAGATACTACATTAAATTTGGTTATCGCGTCTCTTTAGGCTCCTCTTGGCTTTGATAGTGACATTCTCCTCAGCTTAACTAAACTTTAGACAAATTTCTTCTTGAGGGGCAGCCCCTGCTATCCCTTGTCTTAGAGAATTTACTTCAGAAAACATGCAGTTGTAAATGTTTTAATTGCCCCTTTGAAATGTAAATATAACTCTTCTCTCAGCCTCTTGATACTATTACAGCTCAGTAATGTCTTTCTCAAGGATCTGGGAACCATCTCTTTGAAATAGAAACATCGAAGGAGATAGCCCCTCCCCCCCCCGGGCCCCCCCCCCCCCCCCCCCCCCCCGCCCCGTTCCCAGTCTCTATTGGAGGATAGAAACCTAACTTCACAGGTAACAATTAGCAAACACAGATGGCCTAATCACAGAGAAAAACATTTGCAAACTCAGTGTGCTTGACACATCCCACTGATCAACCTCTCCCCTAATGTCTTCTAGTACTTCTCCACTAGTTCATCCCAGCGCTTAAAGACTCTCCTGCCTTTTGTTTCAATGGAGTTGAGTTCAGTTTTTCTTCCCTCTTGCAATAGTCTTGAGTGAAGTCTTTCTTGCCTGTTTAACTTTGCCTGGTGCCATTTTTGCTTTGACAACAGTTTCTGAGATCTTCCTTTGGTTTTTTTTTTTCTTTTGGATGACCTTGACACTTTTGATGTGTCCCAGTCAGGTATTTTGTGGAATGTCCCTCAAATAAGACTTATCTGATGTTCTTCTCATGATTAGACTGGGGTTGTGGGTTTGGGGGAGGCAGAGAAGATATAAAGTGCCAATTTCGTCATGTCATATCAAGGATATGTGATATCATCATGACTTATCACTGTTGACATTAACCTTGACCACTTGGCTGAGGTCGCTTTTATCAGGTGCCCCCTCCTGCCTTTCTGTACTGCATTCACTGTGTGCAGCATGCAGTGAAGTTATGCTCCCCTGCCATGAGGGTGGGATATCTACAAATACTATGTGCAGCTCTTTCACATGGGAGATTTTCTTTCTTCTTCTCCATTTATTATTTTGTTCAATCATTTATTTATATCAGTAGGGTGCATGGATATTTCTTTCATACTTTGGGTTATAATTGAATACCACTTTATTTTACTGCTTAGCCATTGGGAGTCCTTTCAGTTGGCTTGTTTAAGGGACAGGATAGTCAGTGTCAGTAATGCTGTCCTGCCCCAGAGTCAGAAATAGGTAAGCACAGTACCATTGAAAAGAGACACGCCAAGTGCTTGCAGCCCAAGTCACACCTGGTTTCCTAAGTCACACAGCGCTCTTCAGTTATTGAGGTTCAGCCCACTGGTCCCAAGAGTGAGATAAGGAAGAGCAGCTTCGATTGTGATGCTGACCCAGCAGTGCGTGAGAGTGCTGACAGCACACAGCCTTGGAGCCCACGGCAGAAGAGCAGCTCACTTGACAAGCTTCATGAATTCAAAGTGATATGCAAGACGTCTCCTGTCTCAGCAGCCACCAGCCACAGAGAGAGTGTCAGTGAAAAGAAAGGCAAATAAATTTTTTTATTTTCTATTGTTCTCTTGTAAAACTGTAATAACTGATGTCAACTGTTATTTTGTATTAATTTTCTTAAACAGTAAGTGAAAAATGTTGTTAGTTGTATTAAAAATCCATTCCTAAGTGGCAAAAAGGTGAAACAGAAGTGTGACAAGTGACATCTTTGAACAAAGAATGATTGTTTATGGAGAAAAAGGCCAGGAGTCATACATTTTACAAAATACGTTTTAAAAAGTTCCTTTCAAGGAAGGCTCAGTTATTAAACAAGGAACAAATATATTTGTGAAGAAAATAACTTATTGGGAAAAAGTAATATAAACTGAAAACTATAGAGTGCTTTTATGTTGGATTTGAGAAAATTCCATGATATGATAACTGAAATAAAAATATAGGAGAATGCTGGGGGTAAATAATTTAAAGGCTAGAGTAGATATATATTTAGAAAATAAATCCCATGGCCATCATTTGCTTGTTATTTCATCTCTGAGTTCTCTGTGCAAGATGAATCTGAGGGATACATTGCTCTTACAAAAGCAATTATTGAATGACTGCTCTGGAAAAGGCACCGAGGAAAAGTTTTATGAGTTAGTAGAAAATATGCTCTCTGCCATAAAAGTGATCTTGTTTAGTTGGGATGTCATGGCTACCAAAATCTGCATATTAGAAAGGATTCAAATCTACTGCCAAATGAGCAGTAGAGTCATGCTGTCTAATGGCAGGGAGAAATTCAGCAGTGTGCTAGCAAATGTTTAACATCTGGTCCTCTGGGAAGGGGTGGGAGGAGCCCTCATTTGTAGCGTTGGCTGATTTCTGTGGTGTTAAATACTCCCACCATGGTTAATTTTAAATGCTAGTGTGAAATCGGCCATCTATCAAAATTCCTGATAATTCATAATCAGCTATTGCAAATCTATATAGGGTTGTTGAGCACACCACTGGCTCAGGCATTGCTTTGAGCTGTTGTGGCCAAGAAATGCATTTTGGAGAAATTGCAACTTAGGTTGAGTGTTAAATGTTAGATACCATGAAACTAGGTGTTAGGGTGGATGAAGGCTTGTTAATCAAGATAGGAAATTGGTCATGAGCCCACATCAGAATTGGAAATGCCCATGATGGAAGAGAACGGAATGAGTGGTCTGGAAAAAAGGATCTGATGTAGGGATATAGAGTTGAAAAGATAAGATGACACCAAAACACATATAGTGTCTTAAATCATAAAAGAAAAAGGTAATGTTTTTGCTGTATGTAATGGAAATTATGGAAGGTTTCTGTCAGGTCTAAAACAAGATTATAAGGCTGTGAATTGTGAAGATTACGTTAGAAGAGAGTGAAGTGAGGGAGTCAGAAACCTGAAGCGTGGAGAATGGTTTTTATCCGATCACAATTCAGCCTCCCCGGAAGGCATACTCTGAGATAGAGAATTGCGTGCAGGCCATTTATTGGGGAGATCTCTCAGAATCAATACCTATTGGGAGAATGAGGGAAGCAGGCTTGGGCAGAGGAGCAGTTGAACCACAATGCAGTCAGTCACAACAAAGACCTCGGTCAATCCTGTGCAGACCCTGTGGGATGACCCTTCAATGATGTCCTGAATTGAGGTGAGGGTGGTGAGTCTTTTTATTGTGGCAGCAACAGGTTATGAGATGTGAGCTGCTCCCAGAAGGAGATATGACCTTTGGAGGCATCTTTCTTCAGCCAAGGACAACTCTTAGAGAGGTGCTAGATGAGACGTGCAGGCAGCCAACCATCCAGGCAACTGGGAGAATTAATGCCACTGTCCTGGAATGGGGGATCTGGGTGGCATATCACTGCATCACGTGGCTTTTCTTAAAACACAAGTAAATTGATGAAAACCTGGGCTAAGGTGGAAATGGAATTGGAAAGAAAGCTACACCTGTGAGTCGCATTTCAAAGGGAGACTTTCCATTGCAAAATTATTTTTCACTTTTACGTGTTCTATTTTGTTCAAAATGAGTTTTACAGTCTCTTATTGCCTACTCTTTTTGTCATTCTGTTTTTATTTCCTAAAGTTTCTTACAAAGTTTTTATTTTTAAGCATATATTCTTTATCTGATATTTCAAATATCTAAAGTATTTAATGTATAAATCCGTTGTTTTGTTTTTCCCCCAGAATCTCACTAACGATGACTGGTCCCATTGTGTGTTTGGTGATAGTTCATGATGAGACTATGTTTATTTGATCGTAATCTGTGTGAATCCTGGGGGCCGTAATCTAGACACCTCTCTCCCAAGAGGATTTGTAATGGCTCCCATGGCAGCCAGGTACTCTACCAACCTGAGGTCCCATCTGTCATCCTTAGCTCAGTACAGGTGTCTTAGGGCCAGCCACCCTTACTCACAGCTTCATGCTTATGGCAGCACTGCCTTTCTGATTTGGCCAATTGTCATTGCTCTCTGCTCTCCACTCTTGTCTCTGGTTTCAGTTTTTTATGTTTTTGTTCTGCTTTGTTTTGTGCTTCTGAAGGTGGTGGAGACAGGTGCTTCCCTCACTTTTGAGGAATTCACTGATGCACTAAAGAATGGGTATTATAGGGGAGATACTTGTTCTGTAGTGGGAGAGTACATTGAAATATCTAGTCCGTCATACTGCTGGAAGCCAAAGTGACCGGAGACATGGTAAGAGGAAGATGAAAGCACGAAACAGGAATTTCAAATTTATGGATTAGAAAACTGGAATAATGTTGGACAGAAATATGGAAGTCAGGAAAGAAAATCTTATTTTTTTTAATGGTTTAGGAGGAAGGTAGTTTGTTACAAGATATTCCACTACATACTATGTGTGATATGTAAGTTTAAATACATGAGTGTAAACCAATAGTAAATTTTTATGCAGAAATATTTCAAATAAAAGCTATCACAGCTGTCAGGGCTATTTGATAACCTACAAATAGTGCAAATATATTTAATTTTAGATATTTTTTCATTATTGTTTTGGGTAAAAGAGCATTGTATTTAGTATGGGACACGACAGAAATTCGTGATATTTCACAGAAGTGGATGTTAAAAGTGTGATCAGCTGTGAATGAAAGTGGCTTAGATTAGTCATTAGCTATTTATAGGAAGAAACACCATATCAACATAATTTCAAAATGAGACGTATGTCAGAAATATTTTGCATCTTATACTAGGGTATCCCCAAATAAACCATGTTGACAATTTATATGAGGTGAAAGTTTAATTTTATGAACCAAATATTTGCTTAGTTAACACTACACTATTAATTTCAGGAACTTTATAGTATGTTTTAATATTTTGTAGGACAAATTCTCTTCCTCTTCCTTTACTCTTATTTTTCAGATTTTTTCTTTTTCTTGGCTAAATTTTTTTTTGTTATTCATCAATGTTAGAATCAGTTTGTTTGGTAGTTTTTCTTTAAATTTTTATTTTTATTATTATTGTGTTAAATGCATGAGTTAACTAAGGGTGATTTACATCTTTATTACGTTTTCCTACCTGAGAACATGATATGGCTTTTTCATTGCTTAAATATTAGGTTTTGTTCTTGATAAGGGCCTGCATTTTTTACACAATAGTTCTTGTACTTGTCTGCCTGTAAATGTTAAATTATTGAGGTGATAGTGGGCATCCTACTTTATTCCTGATTTTGTGGGAAATGCATCTAACGACAACTAGTGTGACTGAGCTGAAATTTTTACTTATATCTGCCTTTAGTGCACAGCCTAAGGTCTTTCTGCTATGACATACTAACTCTCAGTAAACCTTCATTCTTAGAGAAAAATGTACATTTACATAATTTTATCAAAAAATATGTATCTGTAAAATATATTATGCATTGGTAATATATTTAATAATATATTTATTTTTAAAAATTATTTTATTGAGGTCATATTGGTTTATAACATTGTATAATTTCCGGTGTATAATATTACTTATCAGTTTCTGTATAGACTGCATTGTGCTCACCACCACTAGTTTAGTTTTTATCAGTCAACTTATATATGTTCCCCTTTACCCCTTTTGCCCACCTTTTCACCCCTTTCCCCTCTGGTAACCACTAATCTGTTCTCTTTATCCATGTGTTTGTTTATCTTCCACATATGAGCGAAAGCATATGATGTTTGTTTTTCTTTGTCTGGCTTATTTCACTTAACATAATACCCTCAAGGTCCATTCATGTTGTTGCAAATGGGACCATTTGTCTTTTTATTTATGGCTGAGTAGTATTTCACTGTGTAAGTATATACTGCATCTTCTTTATCCATTCATCAGTTGATGGACACTGGGCTGCCGAGAAGCAGAACGTGTGAACTTAACTGCTGTGCCACTGGGCCGGCCCCTGGATGTAGATTTATGGATGTAGATTTGAAGATTGTGACAGATTGTATTTTCCAAGATGGCAGCAATAAAATCTCCCTCTCACATGGTAATTCTACCATGTGACCTTGTCACCCCTTCATTAAGAGGTGGCTAATTTGTTTTTTCTTGAGTCTGGGTGGGCTTATGATTGCTTTGACCAATAGTGTAATGCAGAAGTAACACTCTGTGACTTCTGAGGTGAGATCAGAAAAACATTGCAGCTTCCATCTTGTTCACTTGCACACTGGTGCTTGGAGCCCTGAGCCATCATGTAAGAGGTGTGACTACTTTGAGTTTGCTTTTCTGTGAGGAAACCAATCTATAGGGATTGGGCATTATGGAGAGGCCACATAAAGGTGTTCTAGTTGGCAGTTCTAGTCTTCAGGTCACCCAACCCAGGCACCAGACATGCTAAGTAAGCAAATCTTAAGATGATTCTAGTCCCCAGCCATCATGCCACTTCCAGGCTTTGAATCTTTCCACTTAGGCCCTAGAGATTATGGAGCATAGACAAGCCACTCAGCACTGTGTCTTGCCTGGATTCCTGACTCACTGAGTCCATGAGCATAGATAATGTTGAACTTTACCTGAGGCTTGTGTGCTTCTAGAAAATAGCAATGATTAAGAAATCTTCTTATCATTTTGTGTTCTGGGAAACGTGTTTTCTTGTGGATATTTCATAGGTATTTTTGGTTTCCTTTCTTTAGTTTTATTTGTGTGCTTCATACTGTGAATAGACCATTACCTAAGACAAAGCCAGACACAGACCCTCTAAATTCTCATTCTTTGTCTTATAGTGATTAGTGAACTCTTTATCCTCACTGACCAGTATGGATAAAATGCCTGTTGACTTGACTCGACCAAGCTTTAGTCAGGCCCCTCTCCTTTCCCAAGACCTTAGAACTGCTGCCCACCTTTGAGCTTAAGCAAGCTTTGGAACATGGAATGACCCTCCCTTAATGGCTCCTCCTGAGAATCTGCCAACTGTACAGAAAAACATTTCCTTCTCAACTGTTGGATCACGCCACCTGCTCACCCCATTCCCCCACATCTAGTTTTTTCTCCTGGGTTGTTTTATTTCTCCCCATAAAAGAAATCCCTTCCCTTTCTGCTTTCACTGAGAGATACTTGCAGATCTTATGGTTAGAAACTTCTCCCTACTGCAGTAATCCCCTTCCTTGTATTATTGCCAAGAGTCCCCTTAACATAGTCTTCCTTTACTGTAAAGGGAAAAAAATGTAAGGACTTGCATTTTTTTCCTTTGACAAAATAATAAAATATCTAATTTAATCTGCTAACTATTAGGTTAATTAATTGACTTTGGTTTAAAATTTTTTTTCCAACTTCTTAAAACCAGTTTTACTCAGGGAAGCAGAAGTTTTGTCAATGTTAACCCAACAGGTCAGCACTGTAGGCAGGATTATTTCACCACAAAATTATCAGAAATGTTTTCACTCAGATATTTACTGAGTAATGATTTGAATAACTTCTTTTAATTTTTGATTTTTTTTTAGTGAATGGATTATTTCATTGTTATATTCTAGAAATCTTAACAATTTTTGAATATACTATAGTTGAATATACTACTGATAAATTTTATTTAGGTCCATTCAAAGTGTTGTGTATTAGTAGTATAACATGACATAAACTATACTAGAAATATGTTACAGAAACTTGCTTTTTAAGGCTATTGATAATCTTCAGATGGAGAAGAAATATACTAAGGGAGCATCAATTGTGTGCTAGGTCTTTCACATTCATTACCTCATTTAACCCACAAAGCAGCCCTGAGAAAAACAAGTTTTAACTACATTTTTATAGCCAATAAAATGGTCTTTCTCATGATAATTGAATTCCTTCCTTGAAATTTTAGTTCTCTTTAAAAATAAAACTAATCCTTCACATAATAGACAAAGACAAAATCAATACTAAGGAAATGGAAAAACATTTCCTTAATGTTTTCATGGCAAAGATACAAGATGACTTTATCTTATCCGTCCACATCTTTTCTAGGTGACAACTAAAATTTTAGGAAGAAACAGAGATTATGGCCCACATACATGCTTAGCTAGGTAAAGGGCAGCGATAAGGATTTCTAATCTGGATTGTGCACTCATTAGCCTGATGGCCTTTGGCAAATTTCCTGTTCTCTCTGAGCTTCAGTTTGGCTGTATCTCCTATAGCTGGCAATAAGATAGAGATGCTAATTTTTGGTTGCATGCAGTTCTTGAATATTGTAAGGTTAAAATTAGATAATTTGCTAAGTAGTTCTTGGAAACGAGTGTTCTACAAAAGCAGCGCATGTAAAATCAGAACTTTAGAAGAGCAATGCATGTAACATCAGAACACCTTCACGTATATTATCTCACTTGATCTTCACTTCCAAACCATGTTTGCTGAAATGATCTCTTTACGTGGAACATTTCTCAGCTACAAACACAGAACTCTTACTCTGACTTGAAGATCTTCATCAAACACGATCACTTTCCTAATTCTAATAATTGTATGTGCTTGCTCATTCCTTGCAAAACCTTTCCATGGTAATCTGCACCATTTTTTATGATACAGTTTTGCAATTATCTTTGTGGTTTATAGATCATTTGCCTTTTCCAGGTTGCAGGCTCCTGGAGAGAAAAGACTGTGTCTTATTTCCTGAAGCTTCCGTAGTACATTGTCCTGTCCTTTGTGGAGAGTAGCAAGCTCAATACATATTTTTTCAATTGAATTCTATAAAACAATTATTAACATTAACGACCTTTCTCTGAGATATTGTGAGAATAGCAACTTTGACTTTGTACATAAAAAAATGTATGGTAAATAATAAAACGAAGGTTAGTAAGGTTCTATGTCAGATTTATCACTATTGTGAAATAATCTCAATTAATTTGATTACATCCATATTCCTTGACATGTTGTTATAGTTTTTTATGTTCCCATTAATGAAGTTTTATCTTTGCAAAGTGATAAAAAATATACCCTGTGATCTCAGGGTATATTTTATTAATACTCCACTTTAAGGAAGATCTAAATTAAATCGATTCCCTGACATCAGTAGTATATTTTGCTCAAATTCTATTATTAGTGCCTTCAGGGTTATTCTCATCAAAAGAAGTGGTTAAATTCTTTTCTTCCCTTGAAAGATTTTGACAGTGCTGGTGCCACTGCTGGATACTTTGTTGTCTGTTCCGGAGGAAAGTTAACTTGCTCAGTATCGGTGTGCATTACTTGAGGACAGCCAGCTCTTTTGATGTGGCTCTCATTCTGTTAATCCTTCCTTTTCAGAGAGAAAACTTGGAAGAAAAATGAAAGACATTACAATTTTACTTGCTAATTAGCTGCTCATGATAATAGAGCCAAATGGCTTCTTTGGTGGGGTAGCCTCTTTCTTTCACTGATGGCTAAAGTCTCTTAACCTATATTTAACATGATTTGTCCAGGATCTGACTCAGTGGCATGTTGTACCACATAAGTTTTTTTATAAAATGAATATATCTGTGATCCACCAAACTTGCGGTATGTGAAGTTTTATCAACCCCTTTTATACAATATTAGGAATGCTGAGAAGAAACCCAATATAAAACCTATTTTTCCTAAAAGTTGTATATAAACTAAGCATTGACTGGTTAAGAAAAAAAAAAAGAGGCATTGGTTAGCTTATCATTCTATATGAGTCCGTCTATGATAATAAAAGTAGAAGTTATCTTCTGAGGAGGCATGTGAAAACTCACATGCTATGGAGCATAGTGATGCCCTCTAGTCAGGTAAGACAATTTAGAGTTAGTTTCATTTATTCAACAAGATTTTTTTTTTTTTTAGGAAGATTAGCACTGAGCTAATACCTGTTGCCAATCCTCGTCTTTCCTCATCTTTTTGCTGAGGAAGATTGGCCCTGAGCTGACATCCGTGCCCATCTTCCTCTACTTTATATGTGGGACACCTGCCACAGCATGGCTTGATAAGGAGTGCATAGGTCTGCACCTTGGATCTGAGCTGGCGAACCCTGGGCCGCCGAAGCAGAGTGCACGAACTTAACCACTATGCCACCTGGCCAGCCCCTCAACAAACTATTTTATTACAATAGTAATATTTTATACAATAGTTTATACAAACTAAAAAAATATTTTGAGTACCCACCATGCCCCAGATACTGTGAAGTTTACTGGGGATTCAGCATTGAACACTGTGAGAAATACATTTCTATTGCTTATAAGCCACCCAGTCTATGGTATTCTGTTAGAGCAGCCCAAACAGACTAAGACAGTAAGTCCAGATGCGGACCCTCAACAAATGCCGTAAAATTGTTCTGCACCCGACTTCCAACGTGGAGCGGAGGTGTCCCCACAGCACCAAGCAATTCTCAGACACTAGTTGGATGTCCCACAATTCAACTCATTCTGACACTTTCTACCTGGAGATAGCGTCAGATTCCGCAGGTTAAGAGCTCAGTTCTACGAGACTGCCGCCCTCCCACATCAGACGCCAGTGGCAAGTCTAGGTTGTCACCTGGACTTATGACTGACAGCTATAGATTGGAGGCTCCAATGACCCTTCTCCAAATCAGGATGCCAATAGCAAGTCCTCCCATTACCTGTACTAATGGCTGACGGGCTATAAATCAGAGATTCTCATGCCGCCTTCCTTGTATTTGATTAATTAGCTAAAGTGGCTCACAGAACTCGGAAAGATTTTACTTACTAGATTACTGGCTTAAGATAAAAGGATGTGACTCAGGAACAGCTAGATGGAAGAGATGCACAGGGCGTGGTATGGGAAAGGGTGTAGAGCTTCCATCTTCTCTCTGAGCGTGCCACTCTCCCCAGATCTCCACGTGTTCACCGATCCGGAAGCTCTCCGAATCCCATCCTTTTGGGTTTTTAGGGAATCTTCATTCTGTAGGCATAATTGGTTAAATCATTGGCCTTTCGTGATTGATCTCAATCTCAGCCCCCTCTCCCCTCCCTAGATGTTGCAGGGTGAGACTGAAAGTTCCAACCCTCTCATCACATGGTTGGCTCCACTGGCAACCAGTCCCCATTCTTAGGTGAGGTCTGAAAGTCGCTTCGTTAACATAACAAAAGAACCTTTATTGTTCTCCTCACTTAGAAAATTCCAAGGGATTTAGGATCCCTGTGTCAGAACTGGAATGAAGACCAAGCATACATTTCTTATTATAAATCACAAAATCACATACAGGAGCCAGATGATTGGAGAAAGAGAAGGGGAAGAAATTCCAGTAACAAAGACACCATCTTTGGAATACAATGCAACTTGTGGTTCTTAAGGAAAGTGGTCTGGCTGACAGAAGATCAGATTGGTTATAATAGCACTGTGTACTGCATTTTCTAGGATGATCTTTGTGATTCCAGTCACAATTACTCTTCTGCTATTGTGTCATGAAATATTAAATTCCTATCCTCTTTCCTGTTGCTCCTACTGTGCCAGCTCTCTAATTCCCTTAAAATGCCCACTTTAACTATAAATTTGTTTCATTTGCTAATACCTTCGTTATTGTTGCTCTGGTTTCAGTGACTGAGGCCTCCTTCCTCCCGTACAAAGCCTTAATGGACTCTCATCTTTTTTAGCAGGGAATCTTAACTTGGGACTGGACTCCGGGTTGCATGGCATATTCTGTGATCTATATTTTTATATTCCTTTCTCTCAGACTGGGCTGGATATTCCCCACCTCTGCTCTCATAACAATCTGTGCATTTCTCTGTTGTTTCATTGATCTTTAAATATCTACATATACATCTTTCTTCTCATCAAACTCTGAGTTTCTTCAGGGCGGAGTTCTTTTTTTAATCTGCAGGTCAAAATAGTGAACACATGGTAACAACACACTTGGTTGAGTGAATACTGTACCTGTTGTTCAGCTATATGTCCCATGTTTTGTAACAGAAAATGTCATCTTGATGTTGGGGACTGAAGGAACTTTTGAACCCAAGCATGTTTTAATACAATCCTGGCCTCAACTTTTCCCCTAGTATTCTTTAGACTTCAGCTAGATCTCTTAGTGACTGAAAAAAATGCGAAGTGCTATTAGGAAAGAGAAAATATTCAGACCTAAAAGACCTCAAATAGAAGATCAATAGGCTGTGAAGGCAATTATCTAATTCATCTGGGTCACCCTCACCTTTATTGCTGGAAGAACTGGCTTTATTTCAATTCAGTCGTAAAACCAGTGGGTTATTAGCAAGAAAACAGGCAAGCAGTTCTTCCCCTACAGCTGCAGTTAAGAACAATTATGGTATTAAGTTCATGGATACTGAAGAGATTAATAGACTTTTCAAGGAGTTTTATGGACGATTATATATGAATGATAACAGCACTATATGTTAAGGGAAAATCCCATATATCTGCATTTCTTTAAATGTGAACAAATTTTGGAAGGCAAAGAAACCTTCTTGAATAAAGCCATTCTTCCTTCTTAAAACTGCCAAAGTCCTAAAAAAGTCTAGGTAAGGTCAGGATGCAGCCAGCTCCATTAATGCTTTGCATTAAAGGTTTCATTAATCTTTTATAGATTGTATTATAATAAGACTATTTTATCTCAAATGATCCTGGCCTAGATTTTGCTTGACACAAGTTTTATTCAGTGCTCTTATCTGCCATCTTAATAATCTGGTGCTGGTATTTATTTAAAAACTTTTGTAAAATCACATTTTTCTATGCAGTTGCTTCATTTGAAGACATTGAAAGCGTTTTATGGTCATTTTATTGATATATGCTGTCTTTCTCTGCTGGAGATGTGTAGACAGCATTGCTCTTTCCATTATCCTATCATGTCCTTTTACTATGCATCACCTCTGGTTGTTATGTTTTTCTTAAGACAGTGTCTAGTAAGGGCAAGATGAAGACTTTTCTCTGCTGGGTTCAGGGAACTGTTCAACACTGCTTCCTCATTTAAAGGAAAGTTAAAGGAATCATACAATCCACAGACAATTGTCTGGAAAAAATATACTTGGAACCATTTTAAAGAATGATTAGCATTTTTTACACCTCATTCATAAGCTTTAAGCTATTCTATTACAAAGTAGGTTTTTATTTTGAATGGCACAGTTTGCAAGAGGTAAATATAGTAAAAGTATGAATATTGTTGGTGGGCTAGTTCGGGTGGTTTTGACAAATTGTTATATTTAAGAGTTCACCTCCCTATGAAATAAATCCTCAACTTTCTAGGGAGTGATTAGGTCCCAAGGAACTGATTCATGTTTCAAATTCAACAAATAGATCTTACAAAGCATTGTGACAGTTTATTAATTTATAATATATGGTATAACTTATTACTGAGCAGAATAGGAAAGAATATAGAATAAAGCATACTGTCTAGAATATCACATGAAATAACATATATAAAAGCCCTTAGCTGAATCTCTGGCATTTAAAAAATACATAAGAAATGTTAGCTACATCTGAAGTAACAAGGTGCCTGGGGAAAAGACTTTAATAACCAGAGGCTGTATTTGCAGTGAGTAGCTATTTTGAGGAATTCATGAAGAGCCTTCCTCTATTATATTGCACAAGTCTCCACAATGTGAAGGATAGTTAAAAACCCTGTTGACAGAGTGACTTTAGAATTACAAAATATTTTCATATATATTAACACTGTGCTGATGATAAAAATATTATGTTTATTGACTCCTCAATCTCTTTTGGACAGCATTATGTAAACATTGACAAAATTATTTCTCCCAATTCTCAGTACTGCAACATACAAGGAAATGTTTCTCCAATTTTCCTTTTCTTTTTCTTATTTTTTTGAAATCTTCCAGATGTTGGAAACTTTATTCTCATCAGTAAGCTATTTCCAATTTCAAATAATGTATTACTCTGGGGAACTTTCCTGCCAATGGCTAAGCGTGTCCATGGGTCACTCATTCTTATTCGCTTTAGTCATATAGGAGAGCCACTTCATCCTTTGAGTCCCTTTTTCTTCTCCTGGCCTTCTCTTTGATTGGGATTAAAAGTTTGCTCTTGGTTCAGAACCCTTTTAGTGTTCTTCCAGCAAACAGTTATTCACCACCTACCTGCTCCCTAACAACCTAGAAACATCTCAAATAGAACACTCACTCCCTACAGGCACAGCTCTGTCCAGTTCCTGAGACAGAGACAAAAAAAGGTGCCTGCCTTTCTATTAGGAGCTCCATCTTCATTAGACAGGGGTGTCTGGAATAAGTTGTTTCTGTCTAATATGTCTAATATGTCACTGTTCCTTGCTCTCCTCCAAAAATAGTAGGCTCTCTTTATTTAACTTCCCCACCATATGACAAACTACCTGTTCAGGCTTCACATTCCTTTTGGAATAGGGACCTCATCCTGGCTCCCTCTCATCCAGTTCTCACCATCAACTTTATCTCCATGTCAAGGAACTGAACCTGGAACTTTTTTGACCCATACCTCGGACACCTAGCTGAACTTTCTCCCACCCCACCCCAGAAGCTCTGCTGCAACCCCCATGGCATCATCAGCCATGGATGCCAAATTGCTCAGACTAAGACCTTAGTTCTCCAACCATCCTCTAAACAAATCAATATGTACCACTACACCTGTCTAAAGATGGTCCATCCTATTAAATTTTCCTAAATCCTATCTCATCTGGTCCCACAGGGAGCTTTAGATTTTATGTTGCTAGGGCCCTGGAGAAGCTCTATTATACTTTAGGCAATGCTACCACATCTCTGCTGAGCTAGAACGATGGTGCTCGTGTTCTCCAAGAGTTTTTGCTTTCCTTTATGCATAAATTCTCCACTTCGCTCTCACACAGTATTAGTGCTATTTACTAATTGGAAGACACCATAATTTCTCCAACATCAGCTGTCTTTCTTTATTAGCTAAGTCCTTGGTAATGCGCTTCTAACTCTGGTGTGTGGTTTTACTCCAAGAAATAAAGTAGATAAAGTTTCAGTACAACCTGGGGTCATGCCTGTTGTAATATTTAAAAGAGGGACTCTCGGAGTTTTCTTTTTACTACTTTCTGTAAGCAAAAATGAGAGAAATAGCGTCAAAGCAAATAATCATTATAAAATTATGTTTCTCTACAAGTACAAATAAAGCCATTTCAAATTTCTAGATCCTTTCTGATCAACTCCATATGAGACTAAATGGTTCAGGGAGACTGCTGCAATTATATCTAAGTCTCATATTTTACCGAGAGATTAATTGCTCATTTAATCTGAAACTTCCAAGTGAAATAAAACCCTTGGGTAGAATGTGCTAATTGTACAATTCTAAAGGATCATAAAATTTAGTATGCATAATAATTACCTGGGATGTTTTCTCATAAGCCAAATTCCATGATCCAGCCCAGCTATCATGAGTTAGCAGCTTGGAGGGGACCAGGGAGTCTATTTCACAAGCATCTTTGGAGATCTGTTGCGGGAGGTTCCAGAAACTCACTTACAAAACTCCGAAGAGTATGTGGAGGCAGGGGAAAACAGCGCAAGACAATCTTTGCTCTGGGACGGGGTGTTTGGAAGGGAGGGTGTTATTTTTGGAGGTTGGTTTTCTGGTTAGCTTCCGTGTCTTTTGGTCTGAGCCTGAGGGAAGGTGGAAATGAAAGACGAAACAGAAACAGTGGCTTTCACACTCAGTGTTTGGGGAAGATTGCCTCCTGCAGCTTACTGTTCAGGATAATTGTGACAGAGTATGGCACAAAGTCATAGGAGGGGTGAGGAGGAAGTGATTCTTCCCACATCAGCACCTTAGCTTCTGTGCCTCATGGCGCTGGGACAGTGTGACTTCTGCACCAGTAGCAGGAAGGACACTGAGAAGTGGCCCTGCTGAGGCACGTTCTTGTTCTGAGGGTTGTCAGTGTTGTTGGAGCAGGAAGAGAAGAAGGAGTCTGAAGCCAGGGTGAAGACGGAAAGTATTTAGGGACTCTCCGAAGTATTGTGAAGATTTCCTTGATGGGGAAGGGAGGTGCATGAATTTGAGGTCCTGCAACTGGATGAATTAGAGTTGGAGAAATGTTTTGCATTCCTTAGGATATAGAGCATTGTGTTTCCTGAGACTATATATGTCACTTACACAAAGGCATGTTTTTCAACAAATTCAAACTAGGGCAGCATGCATTTGAAGCTGTGAGAATGTGAGCATTTTTAAAACACAGCTGTGCAAACAATTTCTATATACAAAGTGATTTTATCACCTAATCCAGGTGATTTCTACAGATACACTATAACAGAGTTGATGTAACTGTTAGGAAAATTCAAATCCCTTCATACCTTTATCTATTTCCTTCAGATATTGGTATGATTATAATATTAAATGAGCCTGAAGATATCTATAAAATCTGGCAAAGTTGGTTGGAAGTTTGGCTTGCTACAAATAACTAGATCAGCTCTAAGTGTGGATGTGGCTTCATTGCCCTCCCTTGTCAAGCTCTGGCTCTCTATGTTTTCTTTTAGAATGTGGTGGGAAAACTGTTTTCATCCCACTTCCCTTAAAGCTGTGCTTCTCAAAGTGTGCTCTGTTGACCACCTCATTACTATCCTTAGGAAGCTTGTTAAGCATGTGGATTCCTGGGCTTTGTCCCAAACTCTGAATGAGAATCTCTGGGAATAAGTATGAATCTGTATTTTTAATATGCTCCTAACTGACTCGTGTATGCTAAAGTTGAGAACAATAATCTCAAATGAAAATAAGGTAGAAATGAAATAATAACAATTCCTAATGCTGTGTATTCATATGTTTCTCCCAATGCTTCTATATACATAAATGTACTGTATATTGGTGAGGTACATCACCGGTCATACTGTCTCCAATTTACTGATGATGAAATTTAGTTTCACATTGATGGCTTGCCTAGTTTAAGATGGTAAGCAAAATGGATATCTCAAACTTTCTTTGAATCTTAGGGAAAAATCATTTATTTGTTCATTGCCTTGTTATTTATTCTCTTCCTCCATCTACCTGCCTGTCCATTCCTTCAACAAATATTCACTGAAGACGTGTTGTGTGCCAGGTAATGTGTCAGGTGCTATAGATACAAAGGTAAACAAGACTTAAATTTCATCTTCAAGGAGTTTGTAGTGTGGAGAGAGGTGAGGTGAAGTGAGAAAGGTAGAATCGAAAAAAATAAACAAGAATAGGTGAAGTCTGTTTTGCTTCCCTTGTTAAGAGTGTCTTGCTGGAGGTCATTGTATGGCATAATGGGGTTAGTTTTTCACCACTCACTCTTCCTGTACCCGAGCTCCCACCACATGTAAGTGCTAGGGACTTCCCCTTTTTTACCACCATCACCTCTGTATGCATCTGGGTCATATCACAGGGAGCTTAGGAGTATATATGGGGCTTTGGTTTATCAAATGTGGCTAAATATAGATGAGGCTAGTGTTGCCGGACAATCATCAGGCAACTGACTTGGTTGTTCTTCCTGAATGACAGTGACAAGGGCAGTAATCATTACTTCTTAGCACATAAGACATACAGAAACTACTTAAATGGCTACTGGATGTTCTGCAGGTCCTGAATCAGCTACCACATGGCTCTCTGGCGCTGGTAGCATCTCATGTTCACCAGGCTGAGGATCTGCAGTCTTTCAAAACTCTTCTGTCCCCTTCCTGTGTCCTCTGTTCTCTCCTTGCGTCTGGTGGAATTGTTATCTCCTCTAGAGGCAAGGAGTCCAGATCTCCTTCTATTTTCCCTAATCTATTAAATCTATGAAACTAGGTCAGGCTGTGAGTCTTGCTGCTATTTGCAGATGGGCAAGAATATTGTCTTGTTGGTACACTCCTTTTTCTTTCTTTTTTTGTAATGTTCTTGAAGTAGCAAGTAAACTATTTGGTTTTAAATTTATACTATAACATTATTAGCTAAATTAGGAAAGTAAAATTTGCACTATTTATTTTAAACCCTAAAATACATATGGAACAAGTTCCCTTAGGATTTTTCTGGTCAAGAAAAGACACATCTTTTCTGAATGTGGTAGAAGTATGAGACTGAATGATGACGTTGGAAGTAATTTCAAAGAAATGAATGCCACAAGAATTTGTACTACTTTTCTGGGGAAGTATGATCTTTCATATTGAATTTAGTTTTGTAATTAAATTTAGTTGTGAAATGCTAAACCACTGAGTATTATTTGCAGAGTTGTACTGGCTAATGAACAAACAAAATCTCTGGAACTGAAGTGGCATTTACATATGCAACATAGAGATGTAAGTTGAAAATCAGAAGAAATCCTTGAGAGAAAAAGCATTGATTCAAAAAGTCAACAGGATCAGATGTTCCTTACATCACATGTAAACACTAGTGATTTATGGGTTTCTGATAAAGTAGCCCTTTGTGCTTAGAAGACTAAGATACCATAAACAGTCACTGAGACATTAGTGAAGGATGTTTGTTTGAAAATGTTGGTGAATCTGCAGCCAAGAATGTAGGTCAACTACTACATTCCAATGACGCCTTAGCTCAATATATTCAGGAACTGACCAATGATATAGAAAGCCAATCCACAGAACAAATAAAGCTAGCAAATATGCTTATTTTTAGCAAATATGAAACTTGATTATTGCACAAATATTGCTAACATGGTAATTCTTTTACCACACATGCAATGTAAACATTATGGTAATATGATGGAAGAATTCTTTTTTTCTGCTTTATTGTTGATAAACACAACTAGCTCTAAAACGTATAAAATAAAATTGGATTGCATTGTCAACAAGTGTATCCTGAAACTTAAGTTTTGTAGGGGAATGTGTTCTGATGGCACAGCTGAAAAGACAAGAAGATATCCTGGAGTAGTTACTCATGCTAAGGAGCTTTGCTGGAATGTAAGTCACCATGAAGCTTCCTTCATCACAAAAGTCTTGCTGTAAGAAAGATACTACTTAACTAAACAGTGTGCTAAGTGACGTAATAAAGATTGTGAATTTATAAAGGCTAATGCATTAAATTTGATATTATTCTCTTTATTACATGATACGATAAAAGTTGGTGATAACTAACCCCTGTCGCGTGCTGAGGTATGATGGTTATGAAGGGAAAAATTATTTCAAGAATGTATAACTACAAAATAAACTTCTAGTGATTCTGTAAAGTAAGAAAACAGTTTGGCCTCAACTTTTTAAAGATGTGAAGTATCTGGAATTGCTTATTTATCTGACATATTTGGTATTTTTAATGATCTCAACACTTCCATGCAAGGAAAGAAAGCAACATTACTTTTTTTATGTCAGATAAGATGGAAGAGCAAAAATGAAAATTTAGAGGCTTAGAAGAACACAATTTCTACAGATTGTTATGACATATTCCATAATAAATAGCAACTTTCTATGGCATAGATAGTGATCTTGATATTGCACACACGAAAAGTTATAACTGAACCTTACAAATTTGATAGAACAGTTTAAATTTCATTTTTCCTCAAAAGAAGAGCCACATATAAACATGAGTCTGGAATCCAATTCTTTCACTGAAAGATAATTCAAATTGAACCATGACTTTAAAGGATAAATTGCAAAAACTACCCTAGAAGAAGGATTGGTGATGAATTTTGTAAATACAGCACTTGCTTTAATTTGAATAAAAGTTAAAAAGGAATATCCTAAGTTTTCAGAATTCAGAGTTGGTTTAAAATCTCTTCTTAACATTCTCATCAATATACCTCTGTAACGCTAGTTTCTCTACTATAAGAGTTATTAAAACAAATCGTGGAAACCATTTAGAAATATGATATTCCCTACAATAGGGCTGATGTTATTCTGACTTAGGTTAGATAAATAAACATTCAAGAATCAAGCCCATTTGTCACATTTGAAACTTTACAGATTGATTTGCAAAGTGCTCAAATTGTGCATATGAGCATTTAATATGGGGAATCGTTATTTTACACATGGCTTTCTGTATACTTATGATTGTGAGGTGCAAAATTTTCAGGGAATAATATGATCCTCTACATTATTTGCTTATATGATTATTTTCTGTCAATATGTCAATTTTCTTTTCCCTATATTGTGTTTGTTCTGATTATATCTATTGAAATATATTGACTTTAATAATAAAATATATTTATATTTTGTATAACTTTCAATTTCCAATAATTCATTTATATTTTATTTCACAAAACTATTGATATATGACTAATTACAAGTTAAAAATAATCAAAGTGGGTCCTTCACATAACATAGTTTGAGAAGCACTGGTCTAGAATACTAAGGAAACAAAGAAAACTACCAAAAAAAAAAGACAAAAAATTGGCAAAAGTTACAAACTGGTAATTTATGGAAGAAATCAAAATGTTAACATGCTTATGAAGAGATGCTCCAAATCGTTAAAAATCAGAGAAATAAAATTAAAATAATGATGGAATATACTTTATGTTTATTATGGAGTCAAAAGTTAGAAAGCTGGATCATATCAATTCTTGGCAACGACATGGGGATATAGGAACCTATATATACTGCTGGTGGAAGTGTGGAATGGTATAACTATTCCGGAAAGCAATTTGACAGCACTTAGTAAAATGGAGTATTTACATACCCATTGACCTGGCAATTCTGTTCCTGGGTAAGAAATTGCCACACTAATTCATAAGGGGTTGTAACAGACCCCTCCTGTGTTCTGTCTTAGGTCCTCTTGTCCTCATAAGTCTTGAGGGACCCTGGTCACTCCACTACCTAACAATGTCCCTGGCAACCTACCCTATATGGGTGTGTAGTCAATGTTGCAGTAAATAATGCTGCAGACCGCCTTAGTTCAGCCATCAGAAGCCACCAGGATTTCTGAGTCCTCCCACTACTGCAGGGCTCAGAGGGGGCTCCCTTTCTGAGGAGCTGATTAAGGGGATTGATTGCCTTTGATCCCCAGGACCCACTCTCTTTCTGTTTCCCCCACAGGCAGCCTTTCCCATATGTTTAATATGTGTTTATTGTCTGTGTTTATGTTCCTGCACAATGTACATTGTTTTATATATCTTAAAAAATCCAGGGGCTCTCAAGGCATTGTCCTGAGTCTCAGGAAACTTCTTAGACTGTAATGGACACCTTGAGTTTCTCATTCTTTGAGAAATTGTCTCCTCTACTTAGCTCCAAAAATTATTCTCTAATCTCTGGTCTTAACTAAGCAATTTGATCCTTGGTAATTTAATTCCTGGTTTTCCCTGATTTGTAAACATGCCTGTGTTTCTTAACCTCTCTTTCATGTTTATTCCAACTTCCAAAACTGGGCATTGATTCTGAGAAAACACTACTGTTCTCAAGCATCTTTGCTACATTTAACATGTATTAAATAACAATTTGTCCTACAGGAAAACAGTAGCATAATTAATGCACATATAACTGGAGAGTGGGCTATGTTATAACATTCTGTAATCAATATTGTTGTGGGAAATATATGGAAAAACAATGCGATTGGAAAAGCAAAACATAGCCTTACTAACCCTTCTAATTCTAATAGTTATTCAGTATCTTCCTAGCTCTTTTCTGTTCCCACAAAGGCATTCGTGCTCTGTGCTATTCATCCTCTGCTCTTTTGATTTTTCACTGATATTTCCTCTTACTTTGGTGGAATATGGCTCAGAACACACAAAAGAGGATTAGTGATCTTTTACGGTCCCTCTCTACCCTAAGATTCTATGAGTCTGAGATTGCTATGGATCAGTGCATGATCATTGGAATAAAGCTGGGCTCCAAGAAGAAAACAACTCAGAATAACATAACAGATAAAGAGAGCTCTTTCATGCTGGACTATTTTCCAAGTCAACAGAGACTGAACCAAATCTTTTTTGGGAAAAAAGCAAAGAGAGAAAAGACAAGAGAATTGTTCAGTTTTCAATAAAAAGTATTGTTCAGTTTCTTTCAGTGTTTAGATACAAAATTAGTGCAGGAACACACATCTGGAAAAGTTTTCAAATACCTTGCCCATTTCTTTTTGACACCTCCTTCCTTTTCTTTATTTCAATATGAATTTTCCCTTTTCATCAAATGAGTCCATGAAATAGGGTTGCTAATTTGTTTGACTAGGACTCATTATATCTGATGAAAAAGATTTCAATGCTCCATACCAGCATGCTACATTACGGAAAAATCACTTGCACTCAGATAAAGCAATATTTATTGGTGATATACTCTTAAAGTGGAAATAAATTCCTCTCTCCCATACCTGTTTCTCTGACAGTCTTTTTTCTTTTTTTTGCTTTTTCAAAAATTGAGCACCTTTTTCCTAAATGGACTCTGATAACACGTCAACGTGAAAAAACAGTCCATAGCCCGGTGATGGAAGGTCTATTCTTATCCCTGCCTATTGGGAAATACCCTCTGACCCGTCACTCTTCTCTGTAAAACTAAGACTAATTTAAAGATAAATTGTTCGGAGCTACTGTGGAGCAGAAGCAAAGATAAAGTTAATGGGAATGTGATTCGATTTATAAAAATCTGATTCACACACAACTTTTCAGTAGGACATTTATAACATCAAATGAGGAACATCTGTACTAAAGGAAACAACAAATTCCTTGAGCTTTCATTATGAAAAGAAATCAAATTGTGAGGAAAGACAAGATATATAGGCAATTACTCAATAGCAACATGGCTGACAAGTTCAACTATAGTTGGTTGGAAAAAAATAATTAAATTCCTTGAACCAGAAGCTTGCTCACTTTTTTATCTTGGCTGACTGGGGGGAATAGAATAGTGACTGCACACTGTGAAGCAAGGACAGGCTTTTGTTACTAGGAACTTCATATATTTCAGAAGAGCTGTGATGATAAGAGTTACATTTGACTATTTGACGATATTGGCCTCTTAGCAGAGACATTTATTGTTCACTAAGCATCCTTGTGCTCTCTCACATTCTCCGCTCCCTTGTGTTACATGCAACCATACGACTTTCCAGCCAACAGGTTGAAGCAGAAGTGACCTTGTCACTTCTGGGCCAAGGCATTATTGGACAGCTGTAAGTTCTCCTTTTTTTCTGCCACCGTGAACACCAAAGTGGAATCGTCACCTGCTGGGATCCCCAAAGGAGTATATGGGACAGAAGACTTCACTGACCTGCACTGATCTGTAGATGAATCAGAAGTAAACCTTTGTTGTACTAAGAAACTTAAGTTTGGAGGTTAACTTGTTGCTGTGGCATAAATCAGTGTAAACTGTTATCTTTGCTCTGTTATCTTTTGAAGTATTTCATTTTAATTTTTAAAAACAGGAATATTTTAGAGAGGTAAAGAGAGTAGGAGACAAACAAGCATAGCCCCTAACTTTTCATTCAACTTTATTTTAAAGCTTTTGTTTTTGTTCCAGGAGTTGTTTAATGGGATCATATTCATTACCACTAGATAGGGGAAAAAAGTGAATGCTTCTGCCGAAGTACTGCTTTTATCAGTAATTTCATCAGTTGAGCATTTTATTTCTTTAGGTAGAAACATCTTTCAATCAAATCAGACCACATATTCCAGGGTTGATATTAAATTTATGAAAGAGATAGGTACAAAATTTTTTTAAAAGATCTGACAGTTTATAAACAGGCACAAGGTTGATACCTTCAAGGCAAATATGGGAATATATAGTCTTGCTAAATGTATATTTCAAATGTTCTAGTAAACACACCTACTGTTCAGATGCAAATTTTTATTCTGATGTTGATAGAGCCCAGAGTTTAGGAAGTGATTTTTAACACAAGTCAAAACAAGAGGCAAAACTTTTACACAATAATTTCAAATATGGATGCAATGTACAGCATTTGCTAATGTTAGGTTGTGAGTGGCTCATTTAATTCACTAATTAATGAGTCTTTATTGAAATCTTCAAAAATGTTAATTGTTTGAATTCATCATCATCAAATTATTAGAAAGCCCGAAGTCAGGGCTTTATATGCAATGATTCTTTAAATTCCACAACTCTGAAAGATTTATGGCCATTATGGCTAATTTCAAATGAAGAACTTGAAGCAGTGGAAGGTGCAGTGACTCGCCTGAGGCCACATGACAAGGAGATGATAGAATCAGGCTTTGAATCCAGGATACCCAGTTCCAGAGCCCTCTCTTAATCCCTACACCTTACTAAATCTACTACTGCTTTTCAGGTATCATGCCATGGAAATTTCAATTACTTTACTGTATTTATGAGATGTGTGTCATCATCCTAATTTTTGTAAGTAACAAGACTGAGGAAAAGAAACGTTAGGTAACTGGACCCTCATCATCCAGCACCAAGAATGGTGCCAGGAATGAGTTGGATTTCCAAAGGATGGTGAAGATGAAACCTATGTGTTCAACCATATATATTATACAGAGCAAGGTCCTGTGCAAATGTACAGTTTGGCCATGTCTTGGTGGCCCTGTAAGACACAACAATGTAATCCCCATTCAGTTTTTTGGTAGGGCTGTCAGATTTAGGAAAAACAACAACAACAACAAATGGACTCTCAGTTAAATTTGAATTTCAAATAAGCACATTTGCAATATTTGGGACACACTTATACTGAAAAATTATTTGTTTATCTGAAAGTCAAATTTACCTGGGCCTCCTCCATATATCTGGTAATTCTGTTTTCTGGAAGTTTCTTCACTTGTACTTGTTCGTGATCATTTACCACACTTAATGCACAGCTCTCTTTTGTTATGTCTTTGGAGTAAAGGTAGTGTAAAAACCTACAGTAAATTGTTGCTATTTATTTACTTAGAACCCATGGAGAAGGTGAAACAAGACAGTCTGTAATCCTTCTTTTGGTGTATGGAGTATATAAACATGGACGTTCACACGAATTGTTTTCTGCATCATTCTTTAGTGATAATGTATCGATTCCTTCTCCTTCTGCTTATAAAATATAAACATAAATGCCTGTAGATAAAAAAATCACATATTTGTTATTATTTCTCACACATGTACTTGAAAGACAATATGAACCTCTCTGGAGTCAGACACATAATAGCCATAGATATTATTAGATTAGGTTTTTGATAGTCTGAGCGTTGTTTTGTGAGGATCACTCAAAACTTTGTAAATCAGATTCTGAAAACATCTCTAAGTTTGAACATAAATTTACTTGGGAATCTTAACTGCCATTATTGTGTGTTCTTTACTTCATTCCTGACAAATCGTAAGACAGTTTATTTCTATTTATTTATTTTTTTATTGAGGTAACATTGGTTTATGACACTATATAAATTTCAGGTGTACATCATCATATTTTGAATTCTGTATAGAGTACATCATGTTCACCATGCAAAGACCAATTACCATCCATCACTCTACACATGTGCCCTGTCACTTCTTTTGCTGTCCTCCGTCCCCTGTTCCCCTCTGGTAACCTCCAATCTAATCTCTGTATCTATGTGTTTATTTGTGTTGTTGTTGTTTTTATCTTCTACTTTTGAGTGAAATCATATGGTATTTGACTTTCTCCATCTGAAATATTTTGCTTAGCATAATACCTTCAATGTGTATCCATGTTTTTGCAAAAGGCAAGATTTCATTTTTTTAAAAAGCTGAGTAATATTCTATTGTATATATACATATCTTCTTTATCTATTCATCCATTGATAGGCATCTGTGTTGTTTCCAAGCCTTGGCTATTGTGAATCATGCTGCAATGAACATAGGGGTCCATGTATCTTTATGCATTTGTGTTTTAATGTTCTTTGGATAAATACTCAGAAGTGGAGCAGCTGGATTATATGGTAGTTCTATTCTTAATTTTTTTTTTTTTTTTTTGAGGAAGATTGGCATTGAGGTAACGTCCATGCCCATCTTTCTCTACTTTCTATGTGGGATGCCTGCCAAAGCACGGCTTGAGTAGCAGTGCCTAGGTCTGTGCCTGGAATCCAAACTGGTGGATTCCAGGCCGCTGAAGTGGAATGCACAAATTTAACTGCTGCACCGTCAGGTTAGCCCCTCTATTCTTAATTCTTTTGAAGAATCTCCATACAGTTTTCCACAGCGGCTGCGCCAGTTTACACTCCCACCAGCAGTGTATGGGAGTTACCTTTTCTCTACATCCTAACACTTGTTATTTCTTGTCTTGTTAATTATAGCCTTTCTCGGGGAGCGGGGGGTGGCGTGAGCTGATATTTCATCATAGTTTCGATTTGTATTTCCCTATTAATTAGTGATGTTGAACATCTTTTCATGTGCCTGTTGGCCATCTGTATATCTTCTTTGGAAAAATGTCTGTTCAGATCTTTTGCCCTCTTTTTAAATTGGGTTGTTTGTTTTTTTGTTGTTCAAAGGTATGAGTTCTTTATACAGTTTGGATATTGGCCCCTTATCAGATATATGGTTTGCAAACATCTTCTCTCAATAGTTAGGTTGTCTTTTCATTTTGTTGATGATTTCTTTTGCTGTGCAGAAGCTTTGTACTTTGATGTAGTCCTATTTGTTTACTTCTTCTTTTGTTTCCCTTGCCTCATGAGACACGGTATTCGAGTGAAAAGATGCTGCTCCGGGGCTGGCCCCGTGGTCGAGTGGTTGAGTTTGCGCGCTCCGCTGCAGGCGGCCCAGTGTTTCGTTGGTTCGAATCCTGGGCGCGGACGTGGCACAGCTCATCGAACCACGCTGAGGCAGCGTCCCACATGCCACAACTAGAAGGACCCACAACGAAGAATATACAGCTATGTACCGGAGGGGCTTTGGGGAGAAAAAGGGAAAAATAAAATCTTTAAAAAAAAAAAAAAAAAAAAGATGCTGCTCAGACCAATGTCTAAGAGCATACTACCTATGTTTTCTTCGAAAAGTTTTAGGGTTTCAGGTCTTACATTCAAGTCTTTGATCCATTTGAGTTAGTCTTTGTGTATGGTGTAAGATAATGGTCTACTTTCATTCTTTCGCATGTGGCTGTCCAGTTTCCCAACACCATTTATTGAAGAGACTTTCCTTTCTCCATTGTATGTTCGTGGCATAAGGTAGTTTAAATATGAAAACACTTCAGAACGAAAGTTTGATTGAAAATGGTAAATTATCATTGTTTTGACATTTCCCTTCATTTAAAAATTTGTCTCTTCTCTATTTATGATTCCTTTTTTTCTTGTGTTGGGGGCTGTAGAGACCACTAACTGCTGTACCACAAACAACAAAAGGCCAATACGCCTGTTAAAGGAACATTAAACAAGATTGGAGACTTATGGTTGTTTTGAAAAAAAGTTTCCAAGACGTGCTTCACTCTTCTCTGATTATTATTAAAATCAGCTGACTGACTCTATGACAAGAGTGACTCATTTCCGATTTTCATTTGTTCTGGCTCATCTTCTTCTCTCAGGTTCCTTGTTAATGTGTGAAAATACCTTGTCATGTTTTTCATCTTCCGTGGAATGATTAACTCATTTCTTGGACTGACACAAACTTTGTAAAAGGGAATATATTGTACTTTGCAAATGTGAATTTTATAATAATAAAAGTACACAAGGAAAAGAGAAAAGAAACCCCAATTTTTCACTGCAGAAGTAAGAAAGCAAAAGAGGGAAGCAATCTTTTAATTTCAATGAATCGCATCTTACTCCTTCCATCATCTTATGTTCATTCAAAAGGTCTTTGGGCTTGGGGAGACTAATAGTGGAGTTCTTTCATATCTACACAGTATCAAAAATCCATAAATTAAAAATCTGGTGATTCTCCTCCCCACTCCTTTTTCTGGAGTTTCTTTGATGGACTATGAAATGGACTGAGCTGAAACCAGAGCCAAGGAAAGTTGATTATTTACGTGAAAAATAAAAATCTGAAAATAAGAAATCTTTTCTTATAATGCAGAATAAAATGTATCTGACTAAATATATTTTTGTTTAATTTGAAAAATACATTACATTTTATCTGCACATTGTGTGTGTTTCCTTATAACAATGACTGAGTTTGTTAAGAAAAGAGTCTAATGGTGCTGTTTGGCCTGCTTATTTCAGAGGAGAAGGTCCCGGAATAGCATTCAAGAACACCTCTCTACAAAAAGGGAGCAATTCCTGTTAGATACTATGTTTAGTCTTCTTCAGCAGGAAGGAGTAACCTAGGTTCTTGTCTTCACTAACTCTAGGAAAATTGTTCAGGAAGGGGGTTGAATTGCATGGGTGATATTTATATCAATATCTTTATCATTGATATCTAGATTTTGCCATACTTAGTGCAGGTTTACATAAACCCTTTAAGTTCTGAAATAATTCTTAACATTAGGAAAAAGAGTGCAATAATTCACCCTCGTTACTAATGAGGAGAACTCCTTTCTTCTATTTCTGTGATCCAGTTAGTGAGCTTCATCTTAGCACACTGGAGAATGACAGAACGCAGGAAATTCACTTCCGAATGCATGGCCTCAGAGTAATCTTCTCAAGTCAGAGTACATTGGTACCTAGGGAAACATCACATGAAGTCATGTGCACCGGATAGCTTTTATGGAGCTCATTATCAAATGGGAACATTAGGCAGGAATCTGGCAGAGAAAATATCATCAGGATTTATAACGAAGTGAGAACAGAATTTATAAACTTGATTATAATTATAGGGTTTCTAGGCCCTTTTCCAAATATCAGCCACATGTGCTGCAAATATAAAATAAGAGTTTGTATACTAAGAATTCTTATGATTTCAATAGGAGTTCTGGAAACTTTGGTGGGTTTAATCTGAAATGGAAAAAATTGCAATCCTTCCAAAGAAAGTCTGGTTAGAGGATATTTCTGGTAGATCCAGTCTAGAAGCACTTAAAATAATTGACACAACTCAAAATAACTCCTCAAACAAAAATTCATTGCTTTCCTTCAGAATGTTAACACTGCTCCCTTTTTAATTTTTTTTGAAAGCATGGAGAGTTCTCATATCCTGCTTGTCTCCATTCCCTTCCTTTTTTTTTTTTTCTTCTTCCCAAAGTCCCCCAGTACATAGCGTATATTCCAGTTATAGATCTTTCTGGTTCTGCTTTGTGGGACCCCACCTCAGCATGGCTTGATGAGTGGTGGTAGGTCCATGTCCAGGATCTGAACCAGTGAAGCCCTGGGCCATCTAAGCAGAGCGCATGAACTTAACCACTTGGCCACAGGGCTGGCACTCAAGCACTGCTCTCTTTTAGATGAAAGACTCTTTGACAGATAAAATCTCAGCGCAAACATTTGCTTATTTTACAGGTACCTCTTGGTAGAACAAAGGGCAGCTCCTTCTCCCTCTTTCATTTATTTTATTGTGGATCCTCTTAGGAATTTGGAAACAACAATACAGTTTTCTGGAACCAGCAGCCAGGCAGTCATGGGCCTTGGGCACTGTGGCTGCTGAGACAGACACATAAGCATAGTAGTGTCTAGCTGCCATAGCAACAAGGGCTTAGAATCAAGGTGACTCACTGCTCAATGCTGAGAACTGATCATATGCACACAGCATTTGCCAACGTAGTGAAAGGAAAGTGATGGTTCAGAGTGGGGTTTTAGACCAAGCCTGACAGGTATGTAAACCCCGGCTATTTTATTTACTATCTTCAAGAAAATGAGTATTACTAAACTTAAGACTCAGTTTCCTTTTCTGTAAAATGGGGCTAATAAAGCCAAATTTAATTATTTTTATGAGGTTTAAGTTAATTTGTAAATGTATATCCCTAATACATAGTGGATGTTCAAAATAATAGTACTTATTTTCATTTCTATTATTTCACTAAAAAGTTCTTAGCTGAGTCTTTAGCCATTTATATATATATATCCATGTATCCTTTTAATGGATACTATTTTTCTTCTCTGACTATATATAGTGCGCTTGCGTACCTACTTGTTAAGATACGCAAGTAGGGACTAGTGTTTTACAAAGGGGACAGAACAGTAAGTACAGACCTTAATTATGACCCTGTTTTGGGGTTAAACATAGAAAACATCTTTAAAACTGAAGATTTCTGACTTTGATTGTAAATGAAATCAAAGTTATTGATCACCTCAAAGTACTCTGACTTTAAGGGCCTTACAAGCTGTTTAGTGAGGCAGAAGACCTGAACACATGAGAAGCTGAAACAGCAGAAGATGGTATATTACTGATGGCCAACAAGGTGACTGGGAGTGAGAGCTGCTTGGCTGAAAGCAGAGCCCTGGGCTAGAGGAACCTGGGAGCCCTCAGCAAAATCTTGAGCTTTGGTCTCTACCGGGAAATGTGGGTAGGCAGGTGAAAACCAGGCATCCGGGAGCTCTCACAGCCAGCCACTTACCCATGACAGTGAATCAAGTAGGACATTCATTGCACAAACTGATAATGTAACTGATCAGGAAATCTTAAGAAACAATGGAAATTAACTAAAAATATGTCAGTCTTCTCTACAAAAAAGGGTGTGGATTCATGCATTTAGAACGATTCTTTACAGCCTATCTTGGAAATCTTGCATTAAAACAGAATAGTTTTGAAAAGAGTACTCGCTGTTCCTACCGCAGCCGGCAGGGCATGGATCATGGGAATCCTTGGGCAGGGCAGGTGGAGCCGTGACCACAGCAGAGGGACACTGGCAGGGAGTGTGCTATGGGTTTTGCTGCCTGTCACACTTCACTGATAGAATTCTTTTTACTTAACAATGAACATTTCATGACATATCTATTTCTTTTTGTTTTGTTTTGTTTTGTTTGGCTACCAGGAAGGTAATGTCAAATTATATAAAGCATGTTAACTTGCGGTGTTGTTTTCCTTTGCTATACTTCTAGGATTGTAATGATCTCTTTCTGTTGTAGTGGTAACACACACACCTAGAATATACATATTATGAATAATTTGTTGGACAGATATGTGAATGTGAGGATGGCAGGAGTAATGAAAAAGAGGCCCCTGGAGTTTTTCTTGTTCTGTGTCCGAGCCTGTGAGGAATCTGTCCTGTGAGTTCTCTCGGAGAAAATTCTGTCTTATTCTGTACCCAGCACCTAAGACGGGGCTTGACACATGGCAAGTACTCAACAGCATAGTAACAATAATGAAAACACATTGTAATATAATAAGCCACCAATAAATGAATAATAAAATAATAATTAACATTCACCAAATGCTTACTAGGGGTGGGTACTGTGTAAAATAACACGCACATGTTATTTCATTTAATCCTGAGAAGACCTCTGTGAGGTGGGTAGTCTTTTAGACCAAACTTAAATGAATAATTGAGGTGCAGACTGGCTAATTAACTTGTCTGTAGAAACGTAACTGGGATGTGCCAGAGGAAAATGGGAACTCAGCCAGGTCTACCCGAGAGCGGTGGGTTTAACCAGGCGAACTCTGCCTCCCTAAACGGATAAAGGATTCCATTAGTGAATCTACTCGTGCAGAGGAAGGGCTCTTCCTATACCTGCAATTTCTCTGAAGTGAAACCAGGTAAGAGTCAAAACACAAAAAGGACAATTTAAAAAATTTTCACATATATATATATTTTTAATGAAACAGGGTTATGCTTACTGTTGTTACTGAAAGTGAAGTTTCAAAACACTTTGTTTAATATAGGACAAATACACTCCAGCTGATTATGTAGACTTTTACTTTAATCTGACTTGAAATTTGTGTCATTCATGTTGTCATTAATGTTTTCTCTGTGTATATATAGATAGACATATACAAACACACGTATGTTTGTATAATATGTGTGTGTGCGGGTGTGAGTTTGTGTGTGTAAGTGTATGTGTATTTCCATGAATACCCTTGATAAAAAAGATACAGACCAAGGACTAGCCTTTAGGAGGCATTAAATTTAGGGGAGCAGTGAAATGGGAAAACTAGAAGTAGGAATATTTGCATAATATTCTGCTTTGGTTGCTAATTTTTAGTTGAATCTTTAGAGATATGGATGGTTACAGTATGAAATGCTTGTATTTATTCTTTTTTCTACGTCTTTCTGTGTGAACAGAGGTGAAAGGGTGAGCTCCAAACAGAAGAACCCGTATAATCCAGTAGGAGGCACGTAATTCTTTCATTAGTCAGGCGAGAGTTCGAGGCATTTTCCTCTCCGTATAGTTCTGTGCCTACACTGGGCCAAGGCCAATTCAACGACCACTCGCTCTGCTTGGCACAGTCTCTTGATATTGATGCCAGATTTTCTTTCTCCACTAATTTTACGTGGCACTTCGTTCATATTTTTTATATTCCATGAAACAATTCTACTTTGTGTTCCACATACTTGAGTATCTTGCTTATTCCCTCTGCCTCCTGTTTTATTTTCTTTCCTTTATGCTCAGTGACTGGCCAACATTTGGTTACCATTCGAAGGAATAAATACTGTTTTTGACTTGGAAAATAGAGTTCTATTTTACCACACACCACAAGATTTTTAACCCTCCTATGAGGATTACATTAGCCTCTAGCTTTAGGGCAGAATGTAGACTACTTGGGGAAAGAGATGCATCAATTTCTCCTTTTCTACTATATCCTCGCCATAAGTATCTAAAAAGATATCCTCACTTCTTCTCATCCTCTGTAGTTACCAAGCCACTTCTCTTCTTTGTTTTACTGCAAAACGTTAGGACTGTCTGGGTCTCTGACTACTTGCTCCTCACTTGGGCTTCTCCCTGCTCTGCTCCACTGGTTCTGCTCTGCTCAGCAATACCAGCGATTTCTCACCAATCTCTCAGACAGTCAACTACCCTCCTTGTCTTGCAACATTTTCTTCTCTTAGATTCTGGAACATTGCATTTTCTGTGTTTCCTGTCCCATTAGCCACTTCTTCGAAGTTGCTACTGCTGGCTCTGCCTCCTGGGCTTGATTTCTCTTGGGTTTTTGCAGGACTCTGTCTTATACCACCTCTCTCCCTTCCCTTCTTTATCTGTGCTCTCTCTTTTGGTGGCCTTATGAATCCCATAGCTTTCAATGTCATCTACATCCTCAAAAACTATATTTCCAGTCAAGGCCTCTACTATATCTCAAAAATTTAAAAATATTTTACTGTGTATTTGACATCTTTATAACACAGACAACCAGAACTTTTGGTTTTCTCCTGACACCTGCTCCTTCCTCAGTCTTTTCTATCTCATTAAACAGTACCACAGTGTACCCAGTTAGTTACTCAAGGCACAAATCTAGGAATGATTCTCAATTCTTCTGTTTTCCTCCCAACCCAACATTAAATCCTCAGTAGGTTCTGTTATGTCTCTCTCAAAACATATGCTTAATTTTCACTTCATTTCCAACATTATCTCCCTAGACTAGGCCACCATTATCTTTTGCCTGGGTTACTTACTATAATAGCCTCTTAACTATTTTCCCTGCCTCCATTTTTCCTCACTATCATTCACTAAAGTATCAGAAGTAATCTTTTAAAATGAGTAATAGACTCATGTTACTTACCTGTTAAAATATCCCAAAGACTCTCATCAGTCTTAGACTAAAATCCAAACTCATTGCCTCCCCTGCTTTACCACGCTCTATATAAATCTTCTCTCTACCTACCTCATTTACCTCATGCCATATTAATGACCCCCTCCTTGCCCCTGCCTCCCCCACCATTGGCCCACCATGCTTTTGCCACACTGGTCTTCTTTCTCTTCCTCAAACACGCCAGGTCTCTGCCTGGCTTAGGGCTTGATTCCAGCTGTTCCTTGTCTGATCGCTCTTTCACCTGCCCTTCGCTTGCCCAGCTTCTCCTTGTTATGCAGATATCATCGTAAATGTCTTTGGTTTTGAGAAGCCTTCCCTGACTACCCAAACAAAAGAACACAACCAGTAACTAATTCTTTCTCATAGCACCCTGTTTAATTTCTCTCCATAGCACTTAGGACTTTCTGATAGTTTCTCATTTTTTATTATTTACGAGTATGTTTGTTTGTTTATTCTTTGCTCTCTCCACTAGAATGTACATTTCTTGAGAGCACAGACTTTTTCTATCTTGTTCGCTGTGGTACCCAGAGGCCTAGTACATGTCAGAGTAGGTCCTTGGTGTGTATATTTTAAACGTTAGTAAAATGAAGGCTTGTGTATTGGATTCAAGATATTATTGAATGCATCTTCTGTAGCTCTTAGCTAGCTCTAACCCTTTAATCCGTGGATCTTGGTTTATAAAGGAATATATGCAGTTGAGTGAGTTTTCTGGCAAGAATTAATTATCCTGCTGAGTAATACCACAGCTTGGAAGCTAACAAACGGTTTGCCTTATGCCAGCTTGAGAGGTCATGAATAGTTCTTGACTGATCCACTCATAATTCTTGGCATCTGGAGTGGAGAATGAGAAAGTAATGACAACAGAATTGATACTTACCAACTATTATGTACTAATATAATATCCCAGGGAAATTAGACTGAGAAATACCTTTATTCAAAGTTCTCATAATCCATCTCTCTAGGAATTCAGACAAGCAAGCAAACAAACATACACAAACTTTATTACCGATATACTCATATTGAAGAGTCCGTAGTCATGGTTTTCTAGTTGTAAGAGTTGTTTAATCAATAGTGTGATCTAAAAGCATCCTCAGTAAGAGTTGATTGAAATGAAGCTCTGTGGTAAGTAGAATCTGAGGTGCCTTTTGCCACCTGCTAGCAGTCCTGTGATTATGTTATCTTACATTGTGAAAGGAATTTTGTGGATATATAATTGTGGGCCTTAAAGTAGAGGGATTCTCTGGGTGGACCCGATCTAATCCCATGAGCCCTTTAATAGCAGGGAGTGATGGCAGAAGGAGAAGTCAGACAGATTCAAAGTATGAAGAGATTTGATGCCCCTTTACTGGGTTTGAAGATGTGTGTGGAATGGGGGGCGTGAGAAGAATGTGGGTGTCCTCTATGAAGAGAGAGCAGTTCTTTGCTTACAGTCAGCAAGGAAATGGGGATCCAAGTCCTATAACTTCAAGGAATTGATCACTATTCACCCGTTCCCCACCTGCACTCCGGAGGGTGGCCTATTGCTTGCCAGCGACTACAGACCAGCTCTAGTCTGGCCAAACCAGTGAACTTTTCTGTTATCTGATGGGCTGGACCACACCTACTCCACCCTTCCAAGTTCATCCTTCCCAGGTACTCTTCCTTAGCCCTAAGGTACCAAATAGAGTTCCCATATATCTTATGGTTGCTCTTTTATCATAGTTAGTCATTTTTCATATTAAATTTTCACTGTTTAACTTACTATGTAATTTCTATCTCTGATTACACCTAGACTGCTACAGTTGACCACAGTGAAATCACTCCTTTTTGGGCATAAAAAGCTTGCTCTTGAATGCACAATTTAATCACATCTATATTTAAACTTCCTCTAGGTCATTGTCCACTTCCCTATCTTGGGAGTGGGAGTTCAAATTACACACATTTTATTACAAGGAAAGAGATACTCTTGTGTTTAGATTTTTCTCCAGAAGATACTTTATCTCATTTAATGAAGGCTCACATTAGCTTTATTACCTGTATAGCAAAATTTTCCATGCCTATCTTTGCAGTGTAAGGCAAATTTTCAGGATTTATCCATAAAGAATTGCTGATGATTAGAAAACAGGCTAGCTTACTTAGTAGGCATAATTTTCAGATTCTATTTCTCTTACAACAGCGTAATTCCTACTTTAGAGCACCAAGTAATGATTGTTTTAAGTAAAATTGCTTTTGCTGCATTTTAATTCTTCACATTTTAAAATTTATTTACTCTTATTTTTAACTTAAACTCTTGGTTGACCTCCTGCTTTTAATATACAAAGTAAGAATGACTGAGGTCAGTCTTTGTTATCCCATTTTGTGGTCAATATTGAGAATGCTTTGCGTCCACTCAAATGTACATATCTATTAATTGGAGTTGAAGTTGTCTAGTCAAGGAGGAGCTTACATGGTTGCAATGGGAGAAGATGGGCTGAAGCCCATTCCATCTTCACGGAGGTGTGAAATGTTCTTAAGTCATGACCCACAAGTGCATTCCTAATGATGCTCTGGTCAAAAGAGCATATGCAAATAAATAAACTTTCAAAATGACTCAAGTGTTCCATTTGTACTTCTTGATTATCACAAAGCGGACACTAAATGCCCACTAATAATTCTTACAATCTCCCTTTTCTCCTTTCCCATCCATTGTCCATGTGTATTACTCCTGCTCTCAGCCTCTCACTCCCAACCTCTCCTCTAAAGTGCCCCAGCTTTTATCAGTGTTGGCCTCTTGTTCCCTCCTCTGTCTTTCTTCATGATTTTCCATTCAAGCAAGGGATCACCTTAATGGAAGGTAGGGAAGGAGAAGAGATTTGAACTGGCCAACTCAGAGGTTTGACTTAAGGCTGGGAGAGCTCATTTATTCTTAAGTTTTAATCCATCACTAATGTTTACCAACAGTACCAAATCCAATGAAAGACAACTGAAAAGTAATTTCCAAACTCTCGATTTAGTCAAAGTTCTAGGGCAGGGAGGCATAATGTTTCTAAACTAGTTAATCTATGGTCACTAATTGTATTCCCTGGGAAAGAGACTTTGAAATGGAGATTAATGAGCAGGACATTTATTAGAGATTGCTACTGGGTTGTGAAAGGGAGCAGAAGGAAGCAGGATTGGTGAGGGAGAAGTCGAGCTGCAATCAATCTCCATAACCGTGTTAGCTGACCCTACAGGGAGCTCTGGAGCTAGGATGGCCCTTTAGAGCCTTCTTGAGCAGGGATGAGGGGACAGGCCTTTATTCCCACACCAACATGTGAATGTGAGCTGCCCCTGAAGAAGGTATAACTTTGAGCAAGGCAGATTTCTTCAGCTAAGGCAATCCTCAAAGAGGGCTAATGATTGAAGATCATCTTCTGTCAGTACTTTCAACAGCTGGGGGAACAAGTCCTCTATTCCTTAAGAGGGATCTAGGCAGTGTATCAGTGCATCCACCACATATGATCATGTGTTGCCATTTGTCTGCCAGGGATGTGCTCAAACATGTCATTAACTACTACATGTAGGAAATCTCAATAGAGCTTTATCATGGGACCCTCTAAAGAAATCAGACTTTAGTTGTAGCTGTCAAGGAAAATTATAGAGCAGCTCACCTCTGCTGACACAGTTGTAGAGTAAGAGAGGCTACTTCAAGCTAGGAATGGGGAAATTAGCAATACAGGAATATAAGTGAACATGGACTAGGTCTGAAGTCCATGGACTCAAAGACCACTAGGAAACACTGCTTGCACACCTGGAAGGGTGACAGAAGACAGAGGGCAGTGGTTCTAATTTTGATAATTTTCTTGCTTTCATGGCTTCTCAGGTGACTCTTGTGTCTCCACAGCAATCTCCCACTGCAAATAAGAAAGCATTGGTGGTTCAGATAAAGGTGTCTGGATCCCATCACCGTTAGCTGGATAAGTGGGCACTCTGGAAAGTATGAGTAATAAATATATCCCTCTCTTCTTCCACCCAACATCCCTGAAAGCTTTATTTGGAATTTTGAGTGACTTTCATGTTTTGGAAAATGTGCTCTAGAATTCTGAGTGTAACAGGTCTAAATCTTTCTCGTGGAGTTATCGGAAGACACATCTTAATCAATGGTTCTGTTGGCTGCCTTCCCTGTTCAATTGTGAGTTCCATAGAGGCAGAAACCAGGCCTTGGTTATTCTCCATTCCTACTGACCAGCATTCCAAGCAAAGAGAAGATTCTCATCAATGTTTATTGAGTTATTGGATGAGTAAATGAATGGTTATTCCATATTGTTGTTATGGTCTTGCTAGTCAGTGCTTTGTTCCCTGAGAATTTAAAATTATTTTACAACTGACCCCTAGCCTCCTAGACAACAGATACACCCATGTTGGAGCTTAATAACAAAACATAACCAGGCACGTCTATTGTATATCTAATTTAGTTGGGAGCAGAGCCTCTTTCCTTAAAGACCGTCTGCATTTTTTAAGAGCAGAGGGAGCTCGTGTATTTGAAGCCTCCAGATTCTAATTCAATTAGGTACCAGACAGACGGGAGCTGTAATTGGAATCAAATCATGCCATCAATATTGGTAAGAGTAGCAATCAGTCAGAGCAGCCACATCAACCTGAAGAACAGAGAGTGCCTGTGTTTGACCTTTATTTAACTGGAAGGCGATCATGTTGCAGCAGCACATGAGTGAAGAGCTCTGTATGGCTATGACGGAAAGTGGAGAGCACAGTAGTAATTGCAGTGAATGTGAAAATGGACAGACCAAACTACTGGAAAGGACTGACAATGAACAGAAGCTAAGGTTAAAATGAATAACCTCATATGAATGGCATAGGAACTCCTGAAGTTTGAGTGAGGGTAGAGTGGCGGCTCTGTAGTCTCTGATAGCTCTTTAGATGAGGATGTAGACACATGACCATAGCATACAGAGTTCTTTCTGCTAAGAAGGTGTTCCTTCCTTACACTTTGCAAGGAAAGTAAAATATGTTAAGAGATCATGTCTGATTCTCCCACCTTACACTACGCTGATTCTATCCTCTTGGTATTTAGTTACATAAATCTAAATGATATGTTTATATCGTTAGCCCCTCCTTTAAAAAAAAGTTTTAGTGCCTATCTACTGACTTTCAGTTATAGAAGATGAGGATTTAGCCCTCTTTCATTGTTCTGCCCCATTACACGCATGAATAGATGTGTGTAAACATTGTAACTTCCTTTAGATCAATACACAATGTTGATATTATTGTGATTACGTAACAAGATTCACAATGAAGCCATGAAGTACACGGTGATTAATTTTCCTTTCTTGTTTATATTTTGTTCCCTACCCCCCTCCCCCAGCCCGGTGCTAATATTCTTCGCAGCTATTAAAATCTACTCTCAACATGTTCAAATTCATCCTATCAATTTCATTTCCTTGAAGATATTTCGCCTGAGACCTGCTCCAGACTGCCTGATTGCTTTCTCAATCTTCTGGGCAGGGTCATCTCGAGACCTCTCTGTGTTTTGCCTTTCGCTTTGGTTTAATCTCCACTTCTCAGATCCCATGGCTTTCTCTTTCTAGGTTTATTCCATTGTTTTGGTCATTCACATCTTCCGTAACTTCCTGAGAATGGATACAGGGGAGGTGGAGTGTTTGAGAACTTGAATGTTTGGAAATGTCTTTATTTTACCCTTACCTTTAATTAGTGATTTGGCTGGATTTGTATATAGGAAATAATTTTCTTTCAGATTGCTGTTGAGGAGTCTGATGACGTTCTGATTCCTTTTTATCCCCCAGCTTTATTGAGATATAATTAACATATAACATTGCATAAGTTTAAGGAGCACAATGTGCTGATTTGATACACACATATATTGCAAGGTGATTACCACCGCAGCTTAGCTAACACCTTTATCATGTTACATAATTACCATTTCTTTTTTGTGGTGAGAACATTTAAGATCTATCTCTTAGCAACCTGCAAGTATATACTACAGAGTTGTTAACTATAATCACCATGCTGACCATTAGATCCCCACTAATTCTTGATCCTTTGTATAATGCCTGTTTTATTTTCCCTGGGAACATATATTTTCTCACCTTTTTTCTGAAGTTATGAAATGTCATGATGCTGTGCACTATTGTGAGTCCATTTTTATCCACAGTGCTGGACCCTTCTCAGGCCTTTCCAATAAGGCAACTCAGAGCCTCATTTCTGGGAAAATTCTTAAAATAGTTATCTGAAGAATTCTTTCCCTTCATTCGCTGTTTTTTTTTACTTTTGGAGCTCTTTTTATTACCTTTTCTCTATTTCCATCTTTTTGTCTTTTTGCAACATATTTTTGTCTTCCAAACACTCCATAGAGATCTTTTCTTCATTTCTGCTGTCATATTTTGAGTTCCAAGAGCTCCTTTTGTTCTCTAAATACTCTCTCCCCTTTTTAAAAATAGCGTTCTCTTCTTTCTTTGCAAATGTAATGCCTTTTCTTGTTTCTTTCTGGCTAATCTTGATAGTATTTGTTGAAGACTTTTTTTTCCTCTGTGTAGTTTCTTTTTCCTCCAGATTGCTTTCTGCTGTTCTTTTTTCCTCTTAGTTGCTATCTTTCATGTTAGATATTTCCTCAAGTATGCAGTGATCTCTGCCTCATATTTACAAGCAGGACAATAACAAGCTGATAGGAGCTCTGTGCATGAGGATGGGGCTCCTTAATTGTGATATTTACTCCTACTACAGTGATCAGGCTGGCCCTTGTCTTGGGTAACTCTGTAAGCCTGAATATCAGTTTCTTTAGGTGTTTTCTCTTGGGCTTGTCAGAGTTTTTAGAGAAATCTTCTCCAGTTTCTTGACTGGAGGGTTTAAGTCTGATTGCCTGAATTCTGGGAGGCTAGAGGTCAAAGAAAGCTGAAGCTCTGATTTAAATTGAGCCCCCATCTCCAGCTGAACTATGGCTGCGGTTAGCATTCCACAACCCTGAGATCTTCTGTCACCTTTCCAGAAAACAAACCTCCTCTTCTGTCAGAGCGAAGAGGGACACTGGTACTGTGTGTGGAGGCTTGTTTCTTAGACTTTCAACCAAACTTTGCTTTTAGCTCCACCTTCACCCCGCCTTTCCAAGATTTCTGGAGCCAACAATTCCTGAGACTGTGCATTCTGCAGTGGAAATCATTTTGCTTCTCAGCTTTCCAATTTGGATTTTTTTTTTTAATTTTAGGTTTGCCATGTCAGTTACCACTTATCCATCTGCTTTCAGTTTCTGTACTTCTCCCTTTCTCTTTGTCCTTGTGGGTTTACACCTTTTAAAGAATTCACTGGCAGTCATTTTAGTGCTAAATCCCTGTGCTCAATAGACTTGTTTAGCTGGGACTTTTCAACTGTGTTAGTATTTCTTGTTACAAGCTATTTCTACAACTACCACTAAGCCAACTTTGGTACAAAATTTATAATCCAAAGTTATATTAGACATCACTAAAGAAAATGAATTGATTCTTCTTTGGTTTTACTTCTTTACAAACAAGGGAAAGAGAATAAAAATGACTTTGTACTTCTCCTATGACACACCATACTTGTATTTCTGCTGCTGATATATTGATCCTTTTGCAGTGAAATAGACTTTCTGAGTCTCAAGCTCCATCCACATAAGGAACAAAATCATCTTGAATGGGATCTGTGTCAGGGGAGTTGATGCCTGACACTGAGTCTTAAGGGTTGAAAATTAAATCAAGTGTTTTACTTTAGGTAGCTGGAGTCAAAAGAAAAAAAGAGAGAATGAATATGTGAGCTAAATTTCTTGTTAAATGTTTAGGGTCAAAGTCAGGTAAACTAGGAGCAAACTTTAAGGCCATGAGCAGCAAATTAAGCTGGAGTTATATCTGGAAAGCTTTAAATCATGCTATGAAGTTTAAATTTTAAGCAGAGATGAAGGGGTACTCTTTTAACAGGGTCAACTTTAATGAAATTTAAAATATGGAACTAAATTTTCATGGGTCATTCCAAAACCCCAGGTCAAAAATGAGGGGAACCAGGTAGATTTAAAGGTTAATGGAGCAAGGAGATTGCTGTGGATGAATTTTCAAGATCTGAGTCTTATTGGTATTGGTCATTGACAAGTTGTTCAAGGAGGGTTTGTCTGCTTTAAAGGCACAGATGAACGGAGATTATCACATCTGAGATGCTCTCAACATGAATCTGAATGAGCACATGTTTATGATGTCACTTTAGGGCATTCTTGAATGTTAGATGTGTTTGGTCCTTAACATTGCAGCTAGTGGAGAGCAAAAAGGAACCTAAGGCTGGTAGAAGAAGGGTAGGAGTAATCTATCATAGCTCTGAAGTCTGGCTTCTGAGGGACTAATGGGCTGTTTAATGTATCATTCATTAATTTACTCATTAATTCTTTCAACAAATAGGTAGTCACTCATTTCTATTTGCCAGGCACTGTCCTTGGTACTGAGGATGTAGTAGTGAACAAGATGCATTCTTCTGCTTCTAAAGATCTTATAATTTTTCAAAGAGCTGAGACGTGGATCAAGTGAAGATTATAATGAGTATTCAATCCAACAGATGGAAGAGTAACAAAGGGAGTCCAGGGAGAAAGTGATATCCAAAGTGACACAGGCCAGTGGCAGGGTCATGGACTAGGAGGTCACCTCATTCATATCAGAACTCAGTCCAGAGAGCAGTGTTCGTTTACTCATGCCTTCACAGTGGTTACCTACTGAACATCTTACAGTGTGCCAGGCACTGTGCTAAGGGTTGGTGTATCAAAGATAGACAGTTAAGTTATATATACATGAGATAATATGGTTCCTGCCCTCAAAGAGCCTACACTCTAGGAATAGAAGCAGGCACACAGGTAAACAATTTTAGCATAGGATGAGAAATGCTCCAATGGGGTGGTACAGGCTGCCTAAGAACATTCAGGAATGACGCTTAAACTAAACCTGGGAAATGAAGGAACGCTTCCTGGAGGACATGGCATTTATGCTGAGACCTGAATGGTGAGGAGTTCCTGAGGTAAGGGTGCAAAGTACTGAAGGAAGTTCCTATCCACCCAGGACAGAAAGGGCACCAAAGTCAGAAGAGCATGTAAGTTCCAGCCAGGAAAATGCAGGCATTCACTTTACAGTTCCGATCCTGATGGAAAAGGAAGTCAGAGAAGGAAAATTGATGCAATTTTGTGTGACCTTGGGTAAGTTACTTTTCCTTTCTGTACCTTAGTTTTCTCATTGGTAAAATGAGAAATAATGAAACCTACTTCATCGAGTAGTTGTGAGGATCAAAGAAATGAGTCATGTAAAACACTTAGAACAGTACCTGGCACTTAGTGTGCACTCAGTAAACTTTAGCTATAAACAATAATTATTAGTAGTAGTATCAATTGCCCCCAAAACATGTGGGGTGAGGAGAAGCTGTATCTCAGTGATTATGTGGATGCCCAGAGCTTGTTCCTAGGATGCTGGGTGCCAGAGCCAGATCTAATGTTAGATCTCCTTAGCTTGCAGGCTGAAGTAGCTCATAATCTTCCTGTTTTCCTAAGTATTGTCTCACAACAGCCAGGGGAGGTTAGTGAGTCTATATTAGCTTATAAAAGTATACTGAGTGTGTATTAGTCAGCTTGGGTTGCTATAACAAAATCCCATAGACTGGGCAGCTTAAACGATAGATATTTATTTCTCACAGTTCTGGAAGCCGGGAAGTCCAAGATGGAGGTGTTGGCAGATTAATCGTCTGGTGAGAGCCCTCTTCCTGGCTTGAACATAGCTGCCTTCTTGCTATATCCCCACACAGTGGAGAAAGGAAGCTTGGATGTCTCTTCCTCTTCTTATAAGGGCACTAATCCCATAATGAGGGCTCCACCTTTATGACCTCATCTAAACCAAATTATCTCCCAAAGGTCACACTTCCTAATACCATCACATTGATGGTTAGGGCCTCAACATATGAATGAAGGAGTGCAGACACAAACACTCAGTCCCTAGCACATGACATTATGGGTCAGGCATCATTTTTGTTGCTGGGATACATTGAAGAAAAGGTACTCAGAGCTCCCCCTAAGGAGCTCAAATTATATTGCCAGGTACAGGCCTAGGGCTGATGAAAAACTTATTGAAAAATAAATTTAAAGCTAACATACCTACTTTAATATAGAGTGATTGAAGGGGCTGTCTACTTAGCTGGAGTGGTCTACACCAAGGTTACACATATGCTGAATCCTGAGGGATGAGAAGGAAGTGGCCATGAAAAGACCCAGAGGAAGAGCATTGCAGGCAGAAGAAAGAATGGCCATTGCAAAGACCATGGGACAGCTAGCAGTCACTCCTGCTGGGAGACATATCTCAGAAATTTAGTTCTCACAGTATTGTTTAAAGGTTTACCAGATGTCCATTTGTCTGAGAAACTAAATTAAATGGCTATGCAATGACTTTCAAAAACCACATCGCACATCCTCTGTTCTGCTCGGCCTCCGCCAAATGCACCTGCCCGTGTCTCAGGGATTTGACCAGTGGATTCTGTCAGGAGTACTTCTTCCTTATCTGCATAAAAAGTTCAATATCTTGTCTCAGACTTAAATATTTCTTTTTGACAAGTTTTTACATAGACCTATGCTAGAAATTTTAGTGTATTAAAAGTATGTATGAAAGAAACTCTCTGCTTCAGAAAGCATACAATCTAGCTAGAAGGACCCAAAACACATAGAACAGTTAGGAACAGTAAAGAGCACACTACTGAGAGGAACAATGGAAGTGTAGGCAGGAGGATTCTAAAATTTCTCTTCTCCTGCTCCTCTTCCTAATGGTAATGTGTCTGTTCTGGCTAATACAGTCATAGGAATGTAGCATTGTCTTCCTCCAAAAAAGGAAACTGATATTATCCAAGATGTATTTAAGTGTATATCTTTCAAATTTTCTTAAACAGAACACGGAGCTTTCTAGGCTTCTTAGGTAATGCAGTGCAAATAAATCTATCTGTTATATGCTCCACCATTTCAATATATGTCTAAAAGACCAGGTCCAGAAAAGGGTAATATTAAGTGCAGTTACTATACCTCATGAAAATTACAAGTGTTCAAGCAGACATTTGATGAGCCTCTCAGAAAACAACTACGACAAAGGAAAATGCCGTGTAAATGATGTTAGATGGCAGGATCTGTTTCTAAACTATGAAAAGAAACCTGGTCTATACTATGGTGATGTCAAAGGAGTTATCTGGGGGACTTTGACAATCCTTGCTCTCCTCATAGCCATTGATTCCCAAGTAAACATTTGGAGCAATGTGCTTACTATAGTGAGACCTGCTTCAAGTCAAGTCCTCATCTTCTGACTGCATAGCTGCCCATAAGTTTTTTTTATATAGAAGTCTGGAGCTGCCACTGAGTCTGTATAGCATAAAACTTACGAAAGAATTTGTCTCAGCAGAAAATTCTGCAGCATTTTCTGATGGAGAGGATTAAAAAAAAAATTACTTACCTACCAAAGCAGGTTTTAATGCATAAATCTAGTTTGGTTTGGAAACAGTTGACTCTAGAAAGTTGGCTTTCTGCTTTTGAAGTTGTATTTATTGCCATTTTATTGTTTTTCTCTTAACCCCATATTCCGTGTAAGATCTTTATCTTGCCAAACGAGTTTTGCTGACCATAATACTTTTTTAGCAATACAACTGTCACAATACAGGGACAATTACTAAATTGTTGACCTTGTCGAGAGGAGCTTAGGAAATAGGCAGAGCCAGAATTGCAAATGAAGGGTAGGGATTTAGAACAAGGGCATGCGTATAACCTACATGACAGCCAACCCCCAGCCCTCTTCTTTGTGTCTCTCTAAAAGATTCTATCCTTTTGTCAAAGCATTACTAAAAAAGTGTAGGATAATTTAAAGTGAAGGACAAATGAAGGAGCAAGTTTACCTGATACCCAGCACAACAAGTAACTTGAAAAACTTTCTTAGACATTTTGGTTCTTCCAAAGAATCTCTGTGGCTGCATCACTCACTGGGGATCCTCTTCTCTCTCCATCTCTGGCCACTCCCTCACTTCTCCACACACCTCTCAGAGCTCAATACAGCTCTTCCTCTCTGTTCTCTTTATCACAGGTAGCCTTTCTTCTATGCTAGGAAACCGAGGCCCAGACAGGAGAGATAGGCTCTTATCCCACCTGGAGTACAGAAAAGCCTCCTTTCCATAAAGCTCTTCGCTTTACAAAGGAATTAAGTCAAACCAGATGCAAAGATGGCTCTTGAGGAGTGGTCCATATGTGGAAGTGGACTAGGAAGAAATCTGGAGAGAATGGAACTTTCACTAGGTAGGCAAGCAGTGTGACTTCAACGCTTACCTGAGAAGTTGATACAATTGTCGAATATGCAGAGCAATAGAGAGCCTGGTTTAACAAGAGTCCCTGCTCATTACTCAATCCAAACTTCACATAATCTTTTTTGCGTGCTTTACATTTTAACAAAATTTTCATGGGAATCTTTTTGGGCCGAATGCATAGTTCCTAGGAATGGAGTCAGAATTGCTGCACCTCATTCAGAGTGATCAGGCCTGAATTTACTCCAGAACATCAGGAAATTGGACAACCTGGAGCAGGGAGCAGAGGAATGCCCAATTAGGGTGGTGGATTTTATTTAGCTTCTTTCCGCTTGAGATCTAACCTCCCAGAACCAATAAAGGGAGGGAGTATGTTAAATAACATTTCAAGAAAAAAGGAGGACGCTTAGTTCACTTGCCTTAAAATATTCTAAAGTTGGCATTTTTCACACGACTTTCCTTTTTGATTGTCCTACTTTGATTATTATTTATTGAATTAGTTTTAGCAATTCCCATTTATCTACTCTCTGTGCTTTTTTTGTGCATTACTTAAATGTGTCCGAAATTATAACACGTTGTGCTGAAAGAAAATGGCAATTTAAATTTGCACATGTAGTGAACATCAATCCCAAGGACAATAAATTGCCATAATCATTTGAAAACTCAGGAACATGGAAATTCAACAAGGACTTTTCTGTGACACAGACACTTTTGTATTGTACAGACATCTTATGCTAATACCAATTTGGAGATGAAGCTATTTATAAGAATATAGCATTTGCATGCTTTTACTATCCTTAAACATATGACATTAATTTGTAGGAAAAAAGAAATAATTTTCTCTGCTTAAGGAATGGTCAAGGAAGGAAATAATAATAAGTCACATGAGTCAGGTTACTAATTCCATATTATCTTTATTAGTTTTTCTGTTCAAGAAGGCTCACCCAATGACCTCTGAGAATTCAAAATTATTAGAGAAACTTTATCTGACCTTTCTTATTTCATATTAGCATTAGCAATTGAGTGAAGGAAATCAACACAGGATGGGGTTCCGGCAATATTGCCATTTTCCTCTTTTATTAGCTGTTTCTCTGAAAATCTTGATTATGATAAATGCCTAACAATTTCATATTACTTGTGATTTTGAAATCAGTTTTAGGTTTCAGTGCTCAGAATTCACAGGCTATCAGCTAGAATCTATGGAAATATATTTCTTCATAGCTTCAATTTCCACATTTTCTATTAGAGGAGATGTGCTTACCTAAGTGTCTACTTCACAAAAGGACAAGCAGCCATTCTAATTTCTGGAAATCTATGTCTTCCAAATGTTCACTGAGGGTGAAAATTGGCAGGACACCATGAGTGAAGCAGTGACAAAATGATGGCTCAGAGGTGACACATAAAACAAATCCTGGGGCAGGCCTGGTGGCATAGTGGTTGAGATTGTGCATTCTGCTTCAGGGGCCCAGGATTCATGGGTGCAGATTCTGGGTGCAGACCTACATGCTTCTCATCAAGCCATGCTGTGGCAGCGACCCACATACAAAATAAAGGAAAACTGGCACAGATTTTAGCTCAGCAACACTCAAGCAAAAGGAGGAAGATTGGCAACAGGTGTTAGCTCAGGGCCAATATTCTTCACAGAAAACAAAACAAAATAAACCCTCATTATTTTGCATATTTAACATCGATAGGATCTTTTTACTCCATCATCTATTACCAGAAAAATAGCATTCCACCTACATCTTTCAGTAGATTTTCACAGCATGGTGAGTGGAAATTTTAATTGACTTGAAATCAGTAGATAAGCCTTACAATCCTGGCAGCATAATTTTCTGGCAGATCACTGAACAGCTGAAGCCCAGTTATCTCGTTTTCAGATCAGAAACAAAACATGCAAATCCTTGAAGAGTTTTAGTGATAGTCCAAGAAAATAATGCCCATATAAATATTTTTAAGTCTCCTGGGTATTATGATACACAAAGGGTGCTATATATTTATTTACTGTGTAAATATTTTTAATTGACAAGAACGAAATGCTAAATTTTAAAATATGATAAAGAGCTATCATTTCTTGAGTGTAGAAGGCACTTTACTAGGCACATGACTTGCATTATTTGTCTTTAAAATTTTTGACCTTGTCTGTTATACTTGTAAGTCAATCCAAAGACACAGAAATATGTAGATTGATTAGTGAAAGCTCTTTGTTACAAAAAGGTTCATGACTGTTCTATTTTCTTGGTGACTTCAACTCCAGAATTGTTTCTTATTAAGGTAAACAGAAATATTGTAAAGTGCACAAATTGTCAGCATATAACTCAAAGTTTTACATATATACACACACCCATGTAAATACCAAAAGATCACTTTGCAGAAGTCTCCTTTATGTTCCTAGTTGATATTCCCACCTCTCAACAAGGTGCAACATACTGAAGTCTTTCTCCATAAATTAGTTTTGTCTGTTTTTGATTCACAAATAAATGAAATCATGCATATATTCTTTTGTATCTGTCTTTTTATTACTCATCATTTTGTCAGTAAGATTTACCCACGTTGTTGCATTCAGCATTAGTTGATGCTTTTTTAAATGCTGTGTAGTATTCCATTGTATAAATAGACCAGGATTTATTTGTCTTCTCTCCTGTTCATGGACATCTAGGTTGTTTCCAGGTTTGGGCTGTTATGAATAAAGCTTCTATAAATATCTGGTACTCGCCTTTTGATGGATGTAACTCATGTCTCTAGAGAAAATTACACTTGTTAATCCAAATAAATTTTGGGTAATTTCATCTCAAGTTCTATTTAATACTGTTGCCCTGGCCTACTTCTCATTCTGCTGGTTTTCTTCTTCTGAAACTTCTACTACAATGAGGTTGGAATTCTGTCTTTATCTCCACATCCTTTTCTTTTAATCTTACGCTGTTTTGTTTCCTTGTCTATTTGCACTGCCTTCTGAGAGAATTCCTTGACTTTCAGATCGGTAATTAAATCTTCAACTGTGTAAAATCGATTGTTTAGCATATGTTTATTTAATTCTTATTTCAGTAAATACATTCTTAATTTTCAAGTACTCGTTTCCTTTTTCATTGAGGATTGTTCTTTTATTATTATTTTTAATGATTATACTATCTTCTTGAATATTTCTGAAACTATTAGTTTTTCTTGCCTTAATATTTCTTTTCTTTCCTATATTAATATTTTGTTGGTGATTCCATTTTCCTATTTCAGATTTGTTTGCCTGTTTCATATTGTAATTTCTCTTCAAATGTCTATTGATTCTTGGTTATTCCATTTGTAGATGAGGATCTTGACTGATCAAAATTATTGGCCAGAGTGTATTTTCCCTATCTAAGTGAGAATCTTTTCTCCTGGCAGCAAATGTGAATGTACTAATGGACTGCAGTACCCCCAGCTTACATGGTTGAATGAGTGCATGTGTGTATGTGCATGCGTATTGGGGGATGAGGAGGGTGCGTGACTAGAATGTGAAACTGCCCGCACTTCTGAGCAGGGACTCCTTGTCTTTGGGGATGCTTAGAAGCCACCTGAGAACACTTGCCTTTTTTCCCGCTTTACTGCCTCTTCTCCAGGTATCCATCCAAAGTCAGATTTTCCAGTTTGGAAGCTGTTTTCCTGATTATGTCCTCAGGGTAGAACCAGGAGTCAACTGCTCCATTCTTCAATGAATTACCGGGCGAACTGCCCAGGACCATTTCTTTCCACAGTTCTTCTGCTTTAATCATGCATGAGGCCACTCTTGGGTTTTGCTGTCAGCCTTCACTTTTAGCTGATGCCCTTATTTTCCTGTATGGTTTTGTTGTTCCCTTGGCTATCTCAGGTTTTCTAGTCCTGCTGTCATCTACTTTATATTTTCCAGAAAGTTGACTATTCTGATCAATTGGTGACACCGTGCCAGACTTTCAGAATTGGTAGGAATTTATTTTTATTTGCATTGTATAATTTCAATGGGATTAGGGGTTAAGCAGAGATAAATGCTTGAGCCTGGTTAATCATCTTGAACCAGATATCTCTGGTGTTTTATTTCCAATTGTCCTACCCATCATATAACCTCAGAGAGATTAAATAACATACCAAAGTTTATATAATTAGTATGTGGAGACGTTAGACTGATTTCAAAATCTGAGTTCTTTTCAGTGCCCCCACCTTATTCTGAAATAATAGAGAACCAAATGTCCAAAGGACCAGGTAGATGTGCTGTTCATTTAGGATTTTAAAATTTTATTTTTCTTCTCATTTCAGTAGCTTTATGTTTAATACTGGGCTTACGTTTGTATAAAATATAATTGCAGATAATGGATGTGACAGCATGAGTGGATTAACATATTGAACAGTGGTTTGATCATTAGAGGCAAAATACTAATTTGACTCCACATTGCATTCTTTAAGCCCATTTCTCGTTATTGTAATAATATAAACAGTTCACTCTCCCATTAAACATGATTTAAAAATGCAACTTCCGTTTTTGAATAGAAGAAAGAGAGGGAGAGGTTATGCGCTTATTTTTTTTTCAGGAGTTTTCTGTTTCACATTCTAAGGTTAAGATATTAGAAATATGGCTCATAATAATGTTTAAGTATTAGAAGTATATACAAAGTTGTTTATGTAGAATAACAGCATTTTTTTTTTTTTGAGGAAGATTAGCCCTGAGCTAACATCTGCCACCAGTCAGTCCTCCTCTTTTTGCTGAGGAAGACTGGCCATGAGCTAGTAATAGGAATGCTTATTGGTAGTTTTATTTAAGATAAATATTTCTTACATTTTTCTTTAGGCAGAAAACCCTATAGGTGCAAGAACTAATCACAACAAATATGTTTGTTTTATTATAGCTATTCAAATAATAAAACTTTAATTTTGTTTGTTGGAATATTGAAACTATATTAGACATTTATTACCTGGTACACTGATGTTGTAATGCAGAAAAGGCAACCTTGGTTAACTTAACTTCGCTTGAATAAAGAAGAGAGAAGCAAACAGTCTTTTCATTAGTAATGGTAAAATCTGTGTTTTCAAAGGACATGAGTTACAAGAAGGAAATGTCACTGTAGAGGACTGGAGCTTTGCTAAGTCATATTTTTCATAATGTCAGTTTCCGGTGATCAATGATGGTGGCAATAATTACCGTAAGGGCACTATTTGACAAAGAGACACGAAACCCTGGGGACTCCAGCTGTTTTCCCTATGCTAAACTTGGACTCTGAGTCAAGTCTTTTTTTTTCCATAAATTTAATATGATGACATTATTGAAAAGGACATTTTTCCATGATAATTTGCTCAGTTATTAATAAAACATCTCCTATTACACAATAATTGAATGCATTCAATTAAAGTTGATGCAATGACAATAATCGAAAAAGGCAAGACTTTCCCCTGATGTCAGAAATCAGTGATGGTAATCAGTCTGGATTGTGCCAAAAAGGGAATATTTCCAGGAAATGAGCTTGATGGCTCTTCTTGAGTAACTCTTGGTTTCCTAACAATAAAATTTTAGTAGGAAATGCTAAGTTATGCATCCTCCTCTTAATAAACAGTGACAGTGACTCAATATGTCATAATCTTTTCCATGGTCTGACACATTTTGATGCAGATCAGCAAATCCCTGACTTCTTGGCTTCTTTTCATTTCTCCATTGGTTCTTCTAGACAAAATCTGAAAGCATGTCTTTCTGCATCCCAAGCAAGTAACTATGGACTCTCCAGCCTTCTACGTAGAAAGATTATTTTCACTCAAAGGTCAAGAAAGTGTATCTAGAAACAATTAATGAATGCACATTATTAAATTATCTGTTCCTAATGATTATTTTATTAGCCAGAAAATGATTGTGGTAATTATAAACAAAGCAGATATATGAGCTCATAACAATTGTATGGATTTAAATTTTCACTCATGGTTTCTCTCATAAAAAATTCCAAATGATGATTGAGTAGGTTTCCTTTTCTATATTATTAGCATTTAGCAACTGTTTTGCATAGATATTGAGGAATAAAAATTGACTCACAGTTCAGGAAGGTTGAATTCTCCAGAGCACACAGCGATAACCCATACAATGAGTTCTTGGAGATTTGGTGTTATGTGGATGTTGCTATTAACGCTGAGGCAAAAAAGATGAACTTAGAAAAGGAGAAACATGCTGTGTTGGGAAATGGATAAAAAGGCAAGGAAAGAGTAGACACTTTAAAAAGATTTTTTTAATGCTGTACAATTGCTCATGTTTAACTTTCTCTTTTCTCCTTTTCCATTGTACACTCTCATGACAACCTATGCTAACCACTGCAGACCTTCAATGGATGTAACAGACTAGAGTGTCACACTGTTACTCCTTGTCATACCCTCCCAAGAGACATGATCATTTAAATAATAAGGAAGCATCCTCTTATGAGACCATGACTGTGCTCTATTTGTGGGGAAAAAAAAAATCTGACTCCTCCCCTGATTATGCTAGCCAGAGAACAGTTATTATTTCTTTCATTTCATTGCTCTTAGGAGTTTTTAGGAGGTATGGTCTTCAAATATATTAATACCAATTGGACAGGAAATGTTTCTAAAGCTTTTGCAGTTGGTAAGAATATGTTTTGTGCTTTACACAGCAACATCGCACTTGTCTATATGAACCCGGAAACTTACCTGACTTAGGTATCAGTTATGCCAATGCAGCAGCTCAGTTGTGGCCCAGCACCACAGGTCCTAGCAAAAAGGAATTTGGTGGTGTAAATGTGTGAAGGGCAGCACTGGCACATTAATATCCACAATATGTTTGGATTGTCTCAGTCAAGTCTGGAGGGAGACAGTAAGGCGTGTTGCTTCGTTATAAACTCAGCAGTATTGATTTTATTTGTTGAACATGAAGAGATAATTAAGGTTAGTCTGGCTGAATGTGAAAAGAACTGAATTTAAAACATCTCCCTTCACCATTTGGCTTTATCTATTGCCAGCTTCTTTTTTGCACCAAATTACTTAACATCTGAGCTTCAGTTTTATCCTCTTAGGTATCTCACTTCAAAATTCATTTAGAATATTTAAGAAGTCACAATTTATAGGATAAAGTGATTTAAACATAACATAATAAAAATAATCATAATGACATTACTTTCATATATGGGAAACTTAGAGAGTTTTCATACTGTTTATTCCAAAAACAAGCCCCTGTGCTTTCTGGGGCTTCTGGATAGTCTCTATCATCCGCTGTTGCACGACCATCCACATGTTCTGACTCAGTGGGAAGGGTTGGTGTCAGGTTCTGGGCTTTTCTCCTTCCTTCAGGGTCTTCCTTTGCTAATACTCAGGTTAGGCGTCACTGACAAATCAAACTTACCTGAGATACACCAAACCACTATCAGTGGCTCAAAACTATGATTATTGCAGTAATGGTTTTACTTAAAAGCAGAAACTCTTTGTGTTTTGAAACACGAGCAAGAAATTTCTATTCAATATGGTTCATCCTTAAAGCTTCTTGGACCCTTTCCGTAGAAATATAGGAAATTTGGAGATGTTGTGCTGAATAGCCTAGCATTTTATAGACCCTTACAAATATTTTCTATTTTCTGAATCAAAATGAATTTTAGCTCTTTCCATACATATTCCTGTAAGGTACAGCTTCTAGCTAATACTCTGGTGGTAACAATTCTGCAAAGAACAAGTTCATTGGTCAAGGTTCTGTAATGGCTGCTTTCTAGGAGAGAAATAAGATTCCCTTTCTTTTGTAGGCTATATTCTCATGCTGATGACTTGTGACCAGTGTGAGTTCCTCAGGCACTTTCTCACCTTCTCAGCCATCCGCCTTCAGGCACAAGTCACTGTGAATTGATCAACCAGAGAGTCTGGTCAGGGAGATCTTGTAACATAACAGCTCCTAATGGAAAGGATACAACATAATTTGGAATCTGCAATGGCAGATGGCCCAGGGCATCAGCTTTCAACATTGCTCTTCTAGACTTATAGATAAGCATGTAGTTGAGTGCTCTGTACTAATCGAGACCCCAAAACAGCATATGTGCTGTCATAATTAAGTGGAAAAAGGTAGTACACTATTTCATACCTTCACATATGCTATAAAGCTTTGCTTCTCAGAGTGGGGTCCTTAGACCAGCAGTATGCATGCCTGGGAGCTTGCCAGTAATGCAGACTTCCAGGCCCAACTTCAGATAAACAGAATTAAAATCTGTATTTTAACAAGGCCCCCAGGTGATTTGTATGACCATTAAAGTTTGAAAACCAGCATTCTGAATTTGTGGCACATGGTGCCATAAAAATTGGATGCTTAACCTTCCCTTGTTATGACATTTTAACTTTTTTCTAGTTTCTTCCTTAGCTTGATCTTTTTTTTTAATAAAGATGGATTCATAGACCTCTAATACCTAGACGTCTTATTTCATTTGATGTTAAATGTTGTTATTTCTTAGAAACTTTCCTTATCAAAGTTTTCATAAAATTCCTGTCCTACTAGGCCAGACTCTGGACCAACTCTTCAACAGAGTCCTTGGCCTTTAGAAAAATCAAAGCAACTAACACCCAGCATCTTCACATCATGGTCCTACTAATCCACTTCAACTTTTGGTCTTGACTTCTGCAATTGAGGCAAATGAGGGGCACTGATGTAGGTGTTTGCATAGATTCTGCACATTTGAGAAGATGTATAGTAATTGGGACAAATTCTAGCCTATGTCACATGTTATATTGTTTATATGGGCAATTGTAGCTAAGTGGTATCTGACCAAATTACATATGTTGGCTGTGTATACTAAGGTGTACAGTCAAATAGAAGCCAGGAGATCAGGAAGAACTTGCCAAAGTATTTCAGCCTTCAGGTTGTGGTTGGGGAAAGGAGGATTAGCATTTAAAATATCAACAGTCTTGACTTTGGAGATTCCCTGACAGTTGAGGCATGAAAGAGAGCTAGAGAAGGAGCTGTGGGCTGGAGGGGATGATATTCTTTCTCCTTCAGTAGAATGGGGCTGCTTGAGAGGGGAACAACGCCATACAGAAAGAGTCCCTGTGACCTTGTGAGAAGGCATCTAGGAGGATTCAATGACAATGCATCAGGATGAGTGGCCTTTAGTCAATGGTATTACATTTCAGTCCTTGCTGATTGTGGTGCTTTGAAGAAATTTGGTATGACTGGGATGGTTATATACTTCTAAAGACTAAAAAAAAAATCTAAATCTGAACAGAACATGATACTCCAAGTTGAGGGTGTCTTTGCTTGCTGAGTAGAAAGCCAGCAGTGCTCAGAGTTCTATTTAAGGTGTTTCTATTAGCAGAGAAGGAAAAGGAAAAACAAAACTCCGTTAGGATAAATTTTCCAGTTTGCGAGGCACTTCCGAATATCACTGACATCCCCACCATCCCCGATCAGAGAGCATAAACTATTTGGACGAGCTGGCTTATTTGAAGGGGGTAATTGTGTGATGGCAAGCCTTTTCAAAGCAGGAGAATTTTTAATTACCTTGACAAATAATGTTGAAACTGTCACTGGTCAATGAAGGATATGGAACAAAATATCTCTGAACAATGTAAGAGAACAAATCTTTTGGGGGCCACTGTTTAACCCACTATACCCCCTTACTGGTTCTGTCTAACAAACTTTAGATAATTACAAACATTTGGAGGGCTCGTCAGTTACTAGAAGAGGAGAGTCAAATTTCAGACTTATAGTCTCAAACCTCTCACTCCTTTGCTCAAGGTTTGTGTCCTGGTGCTAAGATCCTTTGTCAGAAAAAAATGGCCAGGATCAGCCTCTGGCTTTGGGAGATAGATGTGACACTGGCCTATGGACCCGGGGAAAGTCAACATTTAGGGAAACCTAGGACCCAAACAAGCCTTTTATATACATATTGACACCCACGTGGATAGCCTGGGAGTGGAGCTGTATCCGGGTCTTCTGGGGAAGATAGTCCAGTCACTAGTTATAGGTGTCTGATACTGCAGCTTGATATCTTATTTATAAACTTAATATTTACCACTGAAGTGGTTATCATGCATAAGTTAAAGGACTTTGTCCTGAGGTTTCCTTCTAAGTGAGGTCTGGTAACACCCTCACAAATGTCTCTGGCTTAATTGGATATTAAGGGTTACAGCAAGTGGCTTCCTTAGTGGGTTGTGCTCTCCATATTGATCACAGCTGGGTTAAGTATCAGAGCTGGACATGTTCTGTCCCAGATCCCCTCCGTGTGCACTGACACCATGTATAGTAGAGAGGTATAGCCAGCGGGGATAGCCGAAGTGCTACCTACAGGGACAGAGAGAATATAGCTGGGAGCTTTGGGCTATCCCCTGAGTTGCTGCCATAGTGTTAGTGACTCATATTTGCTCACTCTCTTTGTCACTGTCCCCAGATGAGGGGGAGAGAATGGAGAGTGGCAACGCAGAGTACTGCAGAATGAGTCACAGCTGCAGCCACTTATGGAGGGAGAAAAGGAACCCTGACAGGTGTTCTCCAACTTCAGGAGAACTCTGCTCTGTAAGTGGATGGAATGACCACAAATTAATAGTGACCTGGAATGCCACATTATTGCTCTCCAAAGCAGTCTCCTTAGAAAGGACTCACCTAGGTTCCATTTCCTTCTTTAAAAGTAAACATTCAGGATGTGAGCATCTCTGCTAACAGACTACTTTACACGATAGGTCAGAGAATTTTCTGTCCAGACAGGAAGCATCACTGTGTGTGTTCTAGGAAAACGTCTAAATTATGGACAATTTGCTGAGATCCAGATTTATAAATTTCCTGATCACCACCTAGTGACATAATCATTCATTTAATTTAAAATGAAAACTGCCATCCTGCCTTCCTGACTTTACCAATCCCTCTTTTTCTACTCTACTTGTTCTTTTTTCTTATCACTTATCATATACTAAAAATGGTATATAGTTGGCTCCTTTATCATATTCACTCTTTATGAAGTATCGCCTTGCAAGAATGAAAAGTTCCATAGAGACAGGGATTTCTTTGCTGGTTTGCTTTGTAGTAGTACCTGGCCCATAGTGGGCGCTCAATAAATATTTATTGAATGAACAAACCACAGAGGGTTCAAACTTAAGGGCAGCACAGTATTTAAAGAACAGGCACACGAGACCATGAGGAGCAGAGCCTGGAGGCAGGTGAATGTCCGTTGAGTTTGGGACTCTGAGCGACCAGGGCAGGGTAGAAGACTGGTGACAGATTGGAAGGCAAGGGAAGGGTTTTGGTTGCCTGATTAAGAAATTTGGACTTTATCTAAATCCATGTTGTTATGGATAAAAAAGCATCGAAATAAAAATTTTAAGTCCAGATTCTGGTAAGAAATGCAGAACTATGGGCTTAACCTGAACTCTCTGATATCATTGCCAATGGTAGGACGCTTCTTGAATTCTGCACACATTATAACCTTGCACGATTATGTCAAAAGGAAAGAGATACAAACAATAAGATGAAAATGTGACCCAAGTGGTGCTACAAAAACAAAATTACGTATTTAGGAAAAAAAGAAAGAACATCTAGACATATAATATCATCTCAGAGAAAAATTAAAGTAAAACAAAAGCAAAAAAGAACATAATCGAACAAAGAAAAGAAGAAAAGTTTTTAAGGATGCAGACTTTGATGGACAGTGTAACAGGAAACGAAAAATCTAGTGAAAAGGTTGGAAGATGTTTGACATTAACAGTACAACAAAACCTACGAGGCAAATTTGATTAAAAATACTTTGAAGGCCACTTTATTCCGTTTTCTCCATTTTTTCCCATTATACTCTCTGGAAAAAAATGTCACTTTTCTTGTTCTGTATGTTATTGGAATTATAAAGCCCTGGGGTGACAAAACTTATTCTTCCCTCTCTGATTAGTTTTGTATAACACAAACTATACGTTGGCAACAAGCACAGAAGATCCTCTTACTAATTACAGATATAATGTTAGCTGGAAAGAGCTGGAATGATGATCTGGTACGTTGGTTATTAAACTGGAATTCATAAACAGGTCAATGACCTTCTGAAATTCTATGGAACATTTTGTGAATATGTATATATATTTTTCTGAAGGAAGGGTCCATGCTTTTCATTACAGTCTTGAAAGAATCTATGATACCCAAGAAGTTTATGATTACTAGGATGACCAATCACCTCTATTTACCTGGGACCGAGGGCTTTCCCCATATACAGGACTTTCAGTTTTAAAACTAGAAAACATCCCAGGTCACCCTAATGACTACAGTAATCCTTTTATATACATGGAAAATTAAACCCAGAAGAGTGGGACTGATTTCCAAAGATTTCAAATTTGCTGGAAAAGCTGGGGCCTCAGGGTTCCCGTCTGTTCCATGTGAATAGGTAATTCACATATTGCAATATTTTGCCACTCTAGTCCTTCCTCTAAACTGTCGAATATGAAACAGTTAACATGGGCATAAATAAACATTCTGTATTTCACTATATAGCTTCTCTCTATAAGAACGTATATCTTTTATATGTTCTCTATATAAATACAGAACTACAAGTATTAAGAAGGAAATACGGTATAAATGAACAGCCATGGATAAATAAGTTGTTAAAAGAAAGTTTCAGCAAGGTTCTATCCTGTTTACTTTTCCAAATTCAGCCACTTGACTCCAGGTTTACTGCAGGGTTAATTACAGATGACCTAGAAACTGTATCCTTCACTTTGCAATTGAAAGAAGTTAACTGCCTAGTTTGACTGGATTTCATTGCAGAAACTAATTTTCAAATCCAATGCAAGTTTTAGAGTAAGTTTGAGATCTGTGTAATTTATTGCTGTTGACGGACTCATCTACAATGGCATCCTCTAAATCATATTTAATGGGATATAGTGTACATTTTTTAACATGTGTCTTTTTTTTCTTCACAAAGAGGCTGTATCATGATAAATATTATCTTAGAGTAGTAGTGTGGTTGTTAGTCTGACATGCATGTGACAGTCCTGAGGTTTCAATTATCCACTTGCATCAATCAATCTTTTAGTTTTCAACACTGTTGCCTGCAGTAATGTCACAGCTTTTCTGTCAGACAGAAGAACTTTGCGGGAAATGTTATTCATTACAGCTGCAAATCTGTCACCGTGCCTGGCATGGCTTGTTAATGATAACATTTATTTCAAAGAGCCATGTTTCGCTTTGTTGCCGGAGAGTTGACTTTGTGGTCGTAAAGTATAATGAAATTCCAAGAAGAGGAACTGAACAAAGTTTTCCAAAAATATACTAAAGAGATCCAAATCTGTTTTTTAAGAAAAGAATACATTTGCATTCATATTTTTATGTCCGTACTTGTATTTGCAAACGAGCACCCTTGGAAACAGGAGGGCTGTGTTTGGGTGGCTGGAGAGAGATCCAGATTGTTCTTTCCCTATGTTGAGATAAGATTTCAGGTGGACACAAGTTAATTGGCCAGGCTTGGACAAAACATAGAAAATGTTTAGGAACGTTGCATTTCCTTCTGAAAATCCTTCATGAAAGCTGTGCAATGACTAATAGCAGTGCATAATGATTCATAAAAACTAATATTCTTCCTAATTTATGTGTAGTATTCTATTGTGTGATAAAAAGGGATACGAGTTAGCAAAGTGAGAGAAAAAATGGAAGGATACAACTCAATTTAAACTGAGAAAGTTAATTTCTGGATTTCTTAATGGCTAGACTGACATGTAAGTTGCTTTGAAGTAAAAATAGGAGTGTTGGTCATAAAACTTGTTTGGCAAGTAGATTGGAAAAAAAAAACCAAACAAACATGGTTCTTTGCATTTCTTTCTAACCGGAGATGGAAGGTGGAGCCTATTTCTCCATCCCTTGGATCTGAGCTGGCTTCGTCACTTTTGACCAATAGAATGCGAGAAGCAAAGTAGAATAGTTTCAAATCAGGCCTCAGGACACCTTTGAACACTCCCTTGTACTGTCTTGGAGCCCAGCCACAAACCTGGGTTGACCTGCTGGAGGGACCATGTGGATCCGAGAAGAGCTGCAGTGTTAGCTGAATGATCTTAGACCAGCCAGCCCCCATCCATCCTGGCAGCTGACCATAGAGCCAGGAAGGAACCCAGCCTAGATCAGCAGTAAGAGCAAAAGAGCTGCCAACCCACAGACTCGTGAGTTAAATAAATGGTGCCTGTTGAAGCCGTCAAGTTTGGGTATGGTTTATTATTTAGTTTCTTTATCTGGAAGATGAGTGTATTGAAATAAATGATCTTTCAGTTTGTTTCAAGATCTATCTTTTGTGGATCATATAACCCAATATGAAAAGATTGTAAAAGAAGATCAAAGTTGCAGGTAAGATGTAAAAAATCCAAAATATCTTTGTAAGAAAATGAAACACCTATATACATACAATGCTATTATTTATCCCACCCACTTTTCACTTGATTTCCTTTTCTGTGTATACCTCTCCATGTCACCTATTTTCTAAAAACCTTATTGATTTCCCTCTGCTTGTAGCATAAATTCCAAGCTCTTTAGCAGGGTGAATTTTTTTTCTTCTAGTTGTATTGAGGTGTAATTGACATGTAACATTGTATAACTTTAAGGTGTACAACATAATGATTTGATATATGTAAATATTACAAAGCAGGTGAATGTTTGTGTCCCTCCTAAAATTCATACATTGAAACCCTACTTCGCAATGTGATAGTATCAGGAAGAGGCGCCTTTGGGAGGTGATTAGGATTAAATGAGGTCGTGAGGGTGGAGCCTTCCTGAATGGGATTAGTGCCCTTATAAGAACCACACAAGAGAGCTTACTTCCCCTTTCAGCTCTCCAACACGGGAGGATAAAATGAGAAAATGGTACCCTGTACCCGGAAGAGGGCCTTGACCAGAACCGAACCAATGAACATCCTGATCTTTGACTCTGAATTTCCAGAACCATGAGAAAAAAATTTCTGTTCTTTATAAGCCACCCAGTCTATGATCTCTGTTATAGCAGCCCAAACTGAGTAAGACATTGAGACATGTAGATCACCAGGATACTTGCTCCTTTCTGAATATGCTCAGATTTGTCACCCTTTCTTGGCTTTGTGTATGCATTTACATCTTCCTTAGGTGTGTTCTTCACCCTCTCTTCACCTTGTGAACAGCTGCTCGCTCTTCAAAGATCACTTGAAATGTCATCTCCTTTGTGAAGACCCTCCTAAGTCTCCCAGTTGGAGATACTTGTTACATTGACATTTTTGTTATGACTTCTACTGCCTTGAATTGTGGGGGGTTTTTTTTGTTTATGTAGTTGTTTCTTCTTTTAGATTATGCCATCTTGGGGAATATCAGATATTAGGGAGAACAAATAATTACCACTCTCGCTGTCCTAGCAAAGAGATATGCATCGTAATAATCGCATAGAAGAAAAGAGAAGGAATCATTGATTTGCCTTTTAGATGCTATCCAAGGAGCTTTCTAAGTTCAGTATAGATAAAATTCATTTACCACCTTTTTTGATGATTTCACTGGTTTGCATTAAAATAAATACATTCCAGAAGCTAAGTGCTAGGAACAAAACAACAGTATTTAAAGTGCAGTTTATTCAGCATTGAGCTTGTTCCCCATCTCCTTAAACACCAATATTCTTTCTATCAGTAGAAAAATATTTAAGACTAAAGGAAATCTAAGATAGCAGTCTCATTGGTAGTAGTAACTGTGTACGCACAGAGGATACTTTGAAGCCATTTAAAGCCAGAAGATTATTATTGATTAATTTGTCATCTTCCAAGAGCTTGAGTTACTGAAGCTCTTGAAGCTTCCCCTGCAAAAAAGTGGACAAACTGCATAATTGTTGCTTACTAATTTTCTTCGGAGAAAAACATGAACTCACTTTGTCTAGACATGCTGATTGTAATCCATCAAGCAATGATTAAAGCGTAATACTCTTATTCATTATACAGAATGCTAAAGAGACCCTTGAATAACAATTAGAATTCTTGAAACACAGAACATAAAGAGTCCCAGCCTATAATATATTTTTTGTGAAACAAAGACTTTATAGGAACTTATATACAAAAGAAAAGAGAGAATAAATTCTTCATTCTTAAGAAAAAAATAATGAAGTAACAATCATGTTAGAAGAACCTGATTCCAATTAGATATCACGTAATACAATCATGGGAATGATTTAAATGTAAACATTTCAAGTAAAATCTTAATATATATATACTATTTATACACACACACATATAAAATATAACTCAACCCCAAGTGGATTAACCATGCCATTCACTTCAGCACTGATATTACAAGTTCTATTCAAATGCACAGATTTTTATGTAGTTATCATCTTATCTTTGACTCTGTGTGTATTTTTCACATATATTTCTTTAGTCTCTTCTGCTGGGTTTTAATCTGCTTAGAGGGTGGAGGATTTCTTCTTCTAGGCCTTTTATTGTCACCACAGCTCAGTGAATGTTCAATTATAATCAACAATTTATTGATCGAAGAAGGAATGTTAGAGAATGTAAATGATCAGTTTCAATTATTCTCCACTCATATAATTTATAACTTTTTGATGTTAAACTATCCCTCCCAAACCTTGCTCAAATAGTTTCCCCACCATAAAAATTTTCTCATCTGCATCTTGTCAATGTTAATCAACTGCAGATGCCTCAACTCATAACTTTAACCCTCCATAAATCTACTCTATTAATTTTGTGCCAAAGACCATGTATTGCTATATTTATTGTATTTTCCTTCATCTGTAATTAACTTAACAAGCGTTTATCTCTTCTTTCTTTCAATAGGTTGGGAACTCCTTGAGTGTATAGAGTAAGTCTTATTTATTTATGTATTGTCCACAGTGCCTTCCTCAGTTTCCCTCATATGCCATGGATGATGCTCAAAAAACATCTATTGATTCTAAAAACAAATAGCAATAGCTGATCTATCAATTTCCCACTAACATTCATAAATCCTGACCATTTTTACCTCTGGCAAACCCTTTCTGATTGTTCTTCTTCCCCCAATCTTTGTGGTAGTGGGGTTAATATTATCAGTATAAGATGAGAAATACTTCTATGCCCTCAAAATAAACAGGAACATTTTTGGGAAGCAAAAAGTCACAGTAACAAACATAAGGATTAGATTATTAATGGAAAGCTAGATTTTAAAAGCATCTAACATATTTTAGTGAATGATAGATTGGACTAATATGTACTCAGTGATATCAGGAGTAACACCCAGGGTAAACAATTTGTTAGAATCTCCTCTGGCTACATCCCAGAGTCTGTTGGCTAATTCCATTGCCTCGTCTTTGAGCTTGCCTCACTTTGAGACAGGAGGGGCGCTCAGGATCTGACTGAATGACAGCTATCAACTGTCACCAGACCATTTAAAAGTGAAGTACACTTGCTGCCAAATGTCAGTGCCAGATGCAGTGGCAAATCACTTTACAGATTGCTGACAAATTGCCTTGATATAATTTCTGAAGAGCCTCAATAATTTGTACTAATTAAGAGTAGGTCAGTCTGAAAAGTGAGATATCTGAGGAACTTAGGAAATCTTTATCTTTAATATTTTATCTTTATAAGAAATGCAATTTCTTAACTTCTACGTTCATAGAGTTGCACAAACTTGGTTAAGAGTTTTAGGGAGCATCTTCACTGATGAGCAGATGAATGGTTTATTAGTATATTCATTGTATGTTTATAAACAAATGGGGAAGTGATGTTACAGGAATAACCAATATGACAGAATCAGAAATTTAAATGATCTTCAATAGGCTGAAATATTGAATTCGTATAGTCAAGTGAAATTCTTTAGGGATAAATCTGAAGCTCTTTATATCATTTTTTGAAAAAGCTCCCAAACTATTGGACATCTGGAAGTTGGGTAAGCCACAGCTAGATGGTAGCACTATTAAACAGACAGACAAAAAGACAAACAAATGTAACAAAAACTCAGAGGTTTTCATTAACCAAAAGCTTAATATGAAGCAACAACATCATATGACTGCTCCCTCAAAATAAAATGGCAAGTTATATTAACAGAAGAGTAGTATCTTCTTCAATGCTGAAGTCATAGTTTTAGTCTCAGCACTGTCAAGACCTTGAAACTATAGTATTGTGCCCAGTTTTGGATACCAGAGAGTAGAAGAGACGTTGGAAGACAAGTGCAGGTCCAGAAGAAAATGACTGGACAGTGAGAAGGCAGGAAACCAGGGCCTACAATGCAGAGACTGGAAACATTTAGTCTAGGCGAGAACAAATTTAAGATTGATTACAATATTTTTGAACTCTCATGTGAAAAAGTTGATTAGATATCTTTGTCTTCATAGAACAAAACCAGGGCAAATGAGTTCAAGCAAATGAGGGGGAGATAGCAGCAAAATATAAAGAACTTTCCAACAGTTTGAGCCATTTGAAATGGGAATAGAATGATTTGGGAAATAGTGAGTTGCCAATGATTGGGGTAATTAACCAGGAATGTTAAGAATATTGTAGAGGACTTTCAACCATGGACTCAGAACCTTTCCAATTGTGAGATATGGTCATTGTAATATTCTCGAAATTTTTATTGATTCATCAAACCCATATTTATCAGGCTCCTCTCTATCATTTTATGTTTATCCGGGCCATAAAATAGGAGCTTCCAGCTTCATATTCTCACTGTCTCCTGATTTGCCTGCTTTCAGGCTCTGTGACTTGTCACCTCCCTTGTCTAAGATTGAACCAGGTAGACCTCCTGGAGCGGGCCTTACTGCTAGCATCGTTACCTGTGTCTGGTGTAGGTTAATTTAGGAAAGAGTGGAAATCCCAGTTCAGATTCCTGTACTAAGCTGTTTTTCAATTCAGTTTTACTTATGATGTCCTTGTTATTTCATTATGAAGCTACTACGGAGTGGAGAATAGTAGAGTGGTTGAGGGTTAACTTTGTAGCTAGAATGACTAGTTTAGACTCCTGTGACCTTGGGCAAGTTACTTAACAACTATGTACTTGTGTTTCTTATTTTTGTTTTTGTTCTTTTCACCTGAAAATAGGGCATAATAGAAGCACTTATCTCATGGGCTGTTGTGATTATAAAATGACTTAATTTATGTAAATCATATTGAATCAACCTGTTGCATGCTAAGTGTTAGGTATTACTTTTTTTTTTTTGACTTTACTTTTTTCTCCCAAAGCCCCCTGGTACATAGTTGTGTATTTTTTTTTTTTCAGTTGTGGGTCCTTCTAGTTGTGGCATGTGGGATGCCACCTCAGCATGGCTTGATGAGTGGTGCCATGTCCACACCCAGGATTTGAACTCGTGAAACCCTGGGCTGCCGAAGCAGAGCGTGCAAACTTAACCACTCAGCCATGGGGCCGGCCCCATAAGTGTTAGCTATTATCAGTATTATTTTGGACTCAAAATTCAAATTTGAGTAGGAGAACCAGTTATAAGTAGCAATAAAAGAGCTGTACCTCTGTTTTGGGTGTGGTATGGGAGGCCATGGTTAGTTCTTGGAGAAGGTGGTACATAGTCTTAAATTGTGAGTAGCAGTTTTTCAGGCAGGCAAAGTGGGGTTCAAGAATTGTATTCCATCCAGGTAGGGTGGAAAATATGGACAAAGACATGGAATTCAAAAGGATAGGGCAAGTTGAAGGTGAAAGCACAGGGCAGGAGGATGACTGGAACAGGAGATGATGCTAAAGAACTCTGGAGCGCCCACTGCACTTTGCCACACTTTGTCTTTTAGGAGGCTGGTCCTTAACTGTTCCCTAAGCACAGAAGGAAGCCGTGTAGACCAGAGGCTGGAAAATTTCCCCTGTAAAAACCTGGATAGTAATTACTGCAGGATTTGCAGGCCACTTAGATTCTGTTGCATATAAGATTTTTTCAACCATTAACAATGTAAAAGTCATTGAGGCCAGCCCCATGGCTGAGTGTTTAAGTTCATGCACTGGTTTTGGCAACCCAGGGTTTCACTTGTTTGGATCCTGGGCATGCACATGGCACCACTCATCAAGCCATGCTGAGGTGGTGGCCCACATAGCACAACCAGAGGGGCCTACAACTGGAATATATAACTATGTACCAGGGGACTTTGGGGAAAAGAAGAAGGAAAAATAAAACAAAAGATTGGCAACAGATAACTCAGGTGCTAATCCTTAAAAAGAAAAAGTAAAAATCATTCTTAGTTCAAAGACTACATATAAACAGATAGTGGGTCAGATTTGCTGATTCCTGGTCTAGACATTAGCATCAGTACGATGTTTCTACCCTTAGAAAAGTTGGCTAGAGCAGAATATATATGTTAGGAAATGCCTTGAGCTGGACCATAGCACAGGCAATAATGATGCTGGAAATCCAGAGGCACTGAAAGATTTCATGCAGGAAGACAGCAATGTTATAGCTCTGTTTGAGAAAGAATCCTCTGACTGCAGCTTCAAAGATGGACTGGACCATGAAGGACTAAATTGGGGTATTGAAGGTTTGGATGATGTCATCAACCAATTCAAGAAAGTCGATACCCCCGGGACTTTGACCAATGGGAATCAGGAGGTGTGAGGAGCTAAGCAGAAAAATCCTCTTCCTTCTTCTCTTCAATGTACTACTCTGAGGGCCGTTTCTTCTGTCAGCCTTCCCGAAGAGTCTTGCTCGCCGAGTCAATGCATCTATTGAGCAAACTGCTCTTTGTCTTCATGGCTCATGAGGCTTGCTTTCTTTTTTAATCACTCTCCCTGACTGGACTTCCACCACTCAAATAAAGTAATAGCACTTTAAGTCTTGCCACAGCTCCTTTCTCTAGAGAACCCCGGTAAAGGCACAGGTGGGCAAAGAGAGAAGAACCTTCAAAGAAGTTTGAGAAAAAAGGTTAGCCAGGAGGGAGGAGATGTGGAAGAATGTGCATAGGTGTCAAGCAGAATTTCAGTGAGGAAGTGACAGGTGGTGACGAACGCCGCAGAGAGGTGAAGGGAAGTGCCAGGCGGTTGGCAATAGGGAGGTCACTGATGATCCTGCTGGAGTGGCTTCCTTGCTGAGGCGGGTACAGTCACATTGCAGAGGTTTTAAGAATGACTGGAAAGTGAGGAAATGGACATGACCTGCGTATGGACTTGTCTTCATAAGACCTGGCTCTGAAGGAAAGGAGAGACAATGGGCAGTGAGTTCAAGGAAATGAAGTTTTGAGATGCATTTTTGATTGGAATTTCTAATGGTGAAGAGTAGATATGTTTATATGTAAGGAGCAACACAACTAGAGAAATTTCCAATCAGTTTCCAATCTATCATGGACCATCCTATCTGAAAGAGTAACATCCATTCTTACCTCCCCCTGAACTTTGGACTTCCTCTCACCTTTACCCTGCTTTATTTTCCCCAATTCACTTCCCTAGATACAAACTATGTATTTACAAGTATATTTTTCTATTCCATGCCTCTCTTCTCTCAAAGTGTAAGTTCCCTTGGGGCAGGAACTCTTGCTTATTTGTTTATTTTGTTTATCCTCAATCCCTGAAAGAACACACGACCCATAGGAGGTGCACAATATTATTGCTGTGGAATGAATGAATCTGACACGTACTGTCTCAGCATTCTTACTGACCTTTGCAAGCGTGAAACATATTAAAAAGGAGGAAGGTGAATCTATTTATTTTTTAGGTAGGAATAAAAAACTAGGACAAAATGCTAAAATATTACATGGGTATGAGATTTATTGAGCTAAACCTGATCCTCAGGATTATAGAAAATGGAGGCCAGTTTGCTCAGAAGATTCTTATAACCGTATGTGAGTGACAATAAATGTCACGTTATTTTCATCTGAATAACTTGGATTATTTTGTTGCCCAAGTGTGTTTGTCACTCTAATGTCTTTCCATAAACTCCTTAAAATGCAAAAGTCTATGTGCCTAATTTTCAGCTAAGAAATTAAGGAATTGCTGGGAATGCCGTACAGTTGGGAGAAAGGGAGAGGCTGCATCAAGAAGCACATATGCACATACATTCTGTTTTCAAAATTACTTTGCAGGCTGGCATTAAACACTCCGCTAAGCACTGGTGAACTCGATCTCAGCTTCAGATGTTCCGTGGCAGTTATGACTATGGTAAAATAAAGGGTTAAGAAACTGAAAGGGGAAAAAACCGAAGGGTACTGAAAAGAAATAAAAAACCAATGTACAACCCCTAGCTCCACAGCTTCAAATTAAATGAGCAGGCAAACATTATTCAAGAAAGAAAGAAAAATCAATGAGGTACCAACAGTCTTCCTCAGAACGTGAATGAGACAAAAATGAGCTCTTTCCCCTTTATTGAGTTTTGGTGCTGTTGGAATCCTGTTGATCTGTTGATGGTGATTTGATTAGCTTTCAACATCGACTTATTTATTTATTTAATCAGAGTCAATGTTTCCCGCACACCTGAGGACAGAGTCCAGTGTGACCTGTGACCCAGGGATAGCGGAGCGTGGGTCTGTTAGCAGTCGGTGCCATGTAATATGATGTGCGTGATATATTACACACAGAAGGTAAGGTAGAGCACCAATTACCTCTAATCCTCCTAAAACACACATTTATTTACAAAAGGAAGTGACTTTTTCTCCCTTTTATATACATACTTATTTTGAAAAAAGGAATGGTATAAAAAATTAATTCTCATTTGTATTCCCCACCTACAAGTAACTATTGATCATGACTTGCTGCATATCTTTGTGGACTCTTTTGAACACATTCACACCTGTGTACACTCAGGCACGTACTCACACACACCCTAGCACACTTATGTATTTTCATATTAAACATACTGTGAGGGGCCAGCCCGGTGGCACAGTGGTTAAGTGTGCATGTTCTGCTTCGGCGGCCCAGGGTTCGCTGGTTCGGATCCAGGTGTGGACATGGCACCGCTTGGCAAGCCATTCTGTGGTAGGTGTCCCACACATAAAGTGGAGGGAGATGGGCATGGATGTTAGCTCAGGGTGTGATGTAAACTCCTTTTTCACTTTGTTACTAGCTAACAATAAAAGAATGTGGAGAATTATGGCTTTTTATTGGAAGCTAAAATTTAGGAAGAAATGCAACAGGTGAGAAGTATGGCTGATTCTAATCAGAGGGAAAAATTGTATTACAATAGACAATTATTGATGGCTTGATTAATATTTTGGCAAGTGCGCTTTCTAGGTGGTTCTATAGGTGGTAATATATGTTAGGGAAAACATTATTTTACTTTATATTTTGGGATGCAAAATAGAAAGGGTTAAATCAGTAGAATAAAAAATTATGACTTGGTCATTAAGAAAAGTGTATTTGGGTCAACAAGCCGTTTCGAAATATAGATATGGTAAAGGAGGAAAGAATGGGAATACTTGAAATTCTTGATTCTATCAGAGAGAGGACAACTAGAATGGATGTGGGAGGAATGTGTGCAGAGGATAAAGACCAAGGTCTTATGGGAAAGAATTTAGGTCAAAAGTGCCAGGTTGGTGACATTCTGAGCACCAACCTGCCTGCTGTTTCTGCCTGGCAGTTTCACAGTCAGTGTAAACAAGGCAAACATTTCCTTACCTGTCTTTCTTATTGATCTGACTACCTGGAAGAAATCCAGGAGTTGGAGACGACGGAGTTCATGTTACACAGCCCTTTATCGTATCAATCTTCCCATGTCATAAACCTTTTTGTTACTAATGGTTGCCAGGAAATTAATTACAAAATTATACCACAGTTTATTAAGTCAAACCATTCTCGATAGTCTTTAAGGAGTGGGGTAGGCAGAGTAATGGCCCTCCAAAAAGTCTGCATCTAATCCTGAGAACCTGTGAATATGCTGGGTTACGTGGCAAAGTTAAGGTTGCAAATAAAATTAAGGTTGTTTATCAGCTGGTGTTAAAAGAGGGAGATTACCTGGGATTATCAGGTGGGCCCCATGTAATCACAAGGTTCATTAAAAGTGAAAGGGGAAATCTGAAGAGAGTCAGAGAAGTGGCGGTGTGTGCTGTAGTTTCTGGTTTTGAAGGTGGAGGATGGGGGCCATGAGCCGAGGACAGCAGGCAGCCTCTAGAAGATGGGAAAGGCAAAGAAACTGCTTGTCCCCTGGAGCCTCCAGAAAGGACCCCACAGCTTGAGCTTGGCCAGTGCGATCTGTGTCAGACGCTGACCTACACAACTGTAAGTTAGAAATCTGTGTTTTCTAAGCACGGAGGTTTTGCTAGTTTGTCACAGCAGCAATAGAAAGCTAATGCAAGGTCTACTTTTAGCTATTGAGAGGCTTCCCAGGTTTCTGTCTAGACCCACTCCAATTCTCAGAGTGGTCTTTTAAAATGTAAATCGTTTCACTTCACATCTCCTTTTAAAACTCTTAAGTAGCTTCAAATTGCACTTAGGGATAAAATCTAAACTTTGCAAGGACTCATACAGCCCTGCGTGATGTAGTCCCTGCTTCTACACTATTATCTCTCAAGCCATTCTTCTCTTTGCTCTCTTATCCTATCCTATCCTTTGTTAAGTTCCTTAAACAAACCAAGCTCTTCATATCCATAGGCAGTGGGCGTAGTGGTTAAGCACACAGACTCTTAAACCAAAGTGCCTGAGTTTGAATCTTTGCTCCCCTGCTTACTAACTGTGTGAGCTTGGGCAAATCACTTTACTTCTCTCTTTCCTCATCTGTAAAATGGGATTAAATATACTGTTATATTTAGAGCCTGTGGAACAACTCTCGGCACTCAGTAAGCACCATGTAAGTGTGTGATAGTATAATAGTGTAAAAAGGTCTGTTCTTGGAGCACTGTTCTGCTCTGTCTGCATAGATGGCTCTTTCTCATCCCTCCAGTCTCAGGAGGGCCTCCCTTGCTAGCCCTACGTAGTCAGCATCTCCTCTTTTGTTATTCATGATTGAGTACTCTGTTACCTTCCTTCAAGACACAGCACCACTTGAATTATTTCTGCATGTGTTTTTTGCGTATCAGCTGTACTTCTCCCTTTACATGGTAATCACTGTAAGAGTGAGAGCCACGTCTGCTTTTTAAACTTTTGTGTGCCTAGTACTGAGCAGGTAGTTGGCATGGGGATGTCATTGGTTTTCCTGCCCCTTGTGGACTCAGGATGCTTATCTTTACCAGCCGCCCTATACTCAGGAAGGTGCATGTTCTAGGCAATGGCAGAAGGGACATTTGATTATCAGCATGAGACCCTCCAGGACTGTCTTCCATACTGTGGAGAATCTTAAGGTAGTGTGTTGAGCTGAAGGTGCCACAAGATGGAAGCAGCTGGAGATGCTGAGGACTGCATGGAAGACAGTCTCCCCGGAGCATTGCAGAGACTGTGTGAGAGAGAAATAAGCTTTCATTGGAAAAAGATCTTGGGATGCGGGTGCCATCTGTTATTGCAACACAACCTAGTCTCTGTGTCTAGTGCAGTTGGTGATTGTATTAGTTTGCCAGGGCTGTTGTAACACAGTATGCCAAACTGGGTGGCTTAAACAACAGAAATTTATTGTCTCATAGCTGTGGAGGCTAAAAGTCTGAGAGCAAGGTGTTGACAGACTTGGTTCCTTTTGAGGGTTGTGAGGGAAAGATCTATTCCAGACCTCTCTCCTTGGCCTGTAGATGGCTATCTTCTTCCTATGTGCGTGTCTCTTCACATCACTTTCCCTCTATGCTTGTCTGTCTCTGAATTTCCCCTTTATATAAGGACACCAGCCATATTGGATTGGGGCCCACCCCACTCCAATATGATCTCATCTTAACTAATTACCTCTGCAACAGTCCTATCTCCAAATAAGGTCACCTTCTGACACGCTAGTGGAAAGGACTTCAACATTTGAATTTGGGGAGACATAATTCAACCCAAATAGTGATGATTATATATACACACTGAACAGATGAATAGATGAATTTTTTTTTAAGAATCTCTGTAAATCTTTGCCTCGTATTCTATACCTCATATTCTCCCTTATAATTGAAATTTTCAAAGAATAGAAGCATGTCCCTTCCAGCGTCAAAAATTTAGAAAAAAATTAACCATTTATGAAAGAAGCCTGTCCACATGATACCAGACACCAGAGTTGCTTGTCTCTGAAGACTGTTCTTCACCATTATGTTTAATGCCCTCCCCATCTCTGTGGTCAATGTCTAATGGTCACCTTCTTCCTCTAGTCTCAATTCTTGTTAATTTACTTAGTCTGAGCTGAGGACTGAGGGATCCTGGAGTCATCATTGTATGACTTTGGGCAAATGATTTATCTCTTTGAATCTCAGATTTGACATCTACAATGTTAACACAGTAATATTTACATTGTAGGATTTCTGTGAAGATTAAAAAGTAAATCTAAAGTGTCTAGCACATAGGTAGACACATAATGGACTCCTGAACCTTAGCTATTAATAATAATAATAATAATAACTGCTAATCTTTATTGAATCTTACTGGGAAGTGTTCTAAGTGCTGAATAAGTGTTACTAATTTAATTTTTCACAATTAGCTTAATGATGTTGGCACTGTTATTTCTCCTAGTTTTTAGCTGAAACTGAGGCACAGAGGGTTTGAGTAATCTGTCCAAGGACATACAAACACTAAGTGGCAGAGCCAGGATTTGTACTCGGATAGACTGGCTCTAAGGAAATGAAAAATATCAAGCTTACTAAAACTTATATGGAAAAAAGTAACCAAAATGATAACAGCAATAAAAAACCTAAAGAACTGATGAAACAGTTGCAGAAGTCTTTGGAGGTGAAACACTTTTGGATTGCCAAAGTTTTGGTCTCAAAGGAAGTTTTTGCTTGTGTCCAAGTGGAAGTCTATGCTTTTGAAATTAGAGATCACCGGCGCTGTGACCTCAGGGAACATAGGCTTTTATTCTGTGCCTTTTTACTAAAAGTTTAAATCCAGTCCTCATCTTCCAGACAGTTACAGACAGAGAGAAGAAGTGGTGAGTCAGCACGTTAAAATCGCAGGGATCAAGCATCTGAGAAAGGTTCGCTGTGGCAGGCCTGGCCTCAGGTCAACTTGGAGGAGATAATGTCTGATGGGGGGCGTCCAGAGGTTGGGGTTGTCCTGGTTTCTTCTTCCAGCCCCAGTGCGTAGCCCAGAGTCTGGTCAGCACTTGGTGAATGTTTGTTGAACTGATTTGAACTGAAGTTTGCTTCTGTGGCCTCCAGCCACTGCTGTCCCAGCTGACATTTCTCATCTTCCCAAAAGTAACCTGGACTCGATCCTTCCCATTTGTAACTGACGTTTAAATCCCTGTTATTGGATAGAACTTGTCATCTCCTAAGAGATACGAACATTTTAACAAGGAACTCCAGATCAGTGCTTCTCAGCGAGGGGTGATTTTGTTTCCCAGGTAACGTTTGGCAGTGTCTGGAGATGCTTTGGCTGCCACTATTGGAGGTGATGTCATGCTCTTTCTAGTGGGTACAGGCTAGGAATGTTGTTTAATCCTACAATGCACAGAACTACCCTCCCCATCACTTGCCTCCAGCAAAGCTAAGAATTGAATTTCAAAGAATAGGACTGATATTTTGAGGATGGTGAGTGATTGTTGAAAGTACAGCACCATGATATGCACAGTTTCTTCCTTGTTAGATCAGGCTTGGGTCAAGAGAAAGACTAAGAAGCCCTCTAAGGCCCATCCATTTGATCCACGTGTTAACTGGTGATGCAACTGAAAACTGACAAAACTTGGAGTAATTGTAATGGAATAGGAGACAGTAGCAAGAATAGTTAAGAATTTAAGCTTTTTATACAACATGGCTTATGTTCAAATCTCAACATGTCCTAAATTGCGTGACTTTGATAAATGTATTTAGGTTCTCTGGGCCTGAATCATTTCATTACTGAAATGCAGACAAGACTATTTACCTCATGTGATAGCAGCAAGGGTTAAATGGGCTAACGTATAAGAAAAGCTTGGCACATTAAAAGAACTGAATAAATACTAACTGTATTCGTAATAATAGTAGTAATGATTGCTATTATTAAAACAGAATGGTTTGATATACAGTATCATGTATCAAAGACAACACAAAATCTAAAGTTAGGAAATTTCAGTTTTTCATATGTAAAATTGGGATAATAAAGTTATAGGGGAGTATAAAAACAACTAATAACAATGACTGCGACAACGTTAACTAGCATAATACATATATAATAATACTGTAAGTACTAGATACTGTTTCAGATTCTTTGTGAGTCTGAACTGATTTAATTCTCACAGAAACCCTATGATGTGGGTAATACTATTATCACTATTTTGCAGAAGAGGAAGGTTAAAGTGCATTGTAAACTGTAAACTGCCCAAAAATGTTGATTGTTATTTCTAGTCACATATTTCAAAGTTTTCTCCCTATATATTAACTCATTAGCTTCAGGTAACCTCTCATGATGCCCTTAGGTGACATTTGACATCCCTACTTCAAAGGTATTTATACCAGTCCTGTTCTTTGAAAGATACACATGCTAATTATTTAATGGAAGTAGAAATACTGTCATAAATGTCCAACTGCTAAGTTTTTTCCGAATGTCAGAACTAGAGCCAGCTCTTTGCTGTCTTCCCCCTGGTCCAGGCCCTGGTGCAGACTGATATTTCAGATGCAAAAGGCCTTCCTGACAGAAGGACTCATAAACCTCAATTGTCCCTTGTCATATCTCACCCAAAATGGGTTGTAGGGAAAGTAATGTGAATACCAAGAGATTTTGTCATGCTTTCATTATTTGGGGTCAACACTCACCAGAGAATCTCACCCCTACCTCTATTTCAGTTCTAACATTTTTGGAGGAGGAGGAGGGGAAAACATCTATAATACTCTGTTCTTCCAAGGCTCCATCATGCCGTGGGTGGTTAACAGACATGATAGGTGACAACTAGAACCTAGATTCCTTGTGTTCTCTGCAGGTGACACACCTGTCACATCACAACTTCTGATTTGACATGTGGATGCATTGCTTTTCTGGAATTTGTTTTGTGGGTGACTTCTGACACTTAGCAAGAAATTCTCTGTCAGCTTTTGGCAAACTTAGCCTAGATTCCGGTGGTAGTGGAAAGAGAGATATTTTTTCCCCACTCTGTATGCCCAGTAGAGAGTGTTGTTTACCTCTTCTTTGAAAGCTGAGAGGAAAATTACATTGATATTATTTAAAACTATTGTGAGTTAAATGAGTGATGCTGGACCCAGGACAGGGAGAAAAATTTTATTATGCCAACTTTTAGCATTCTTCGGGTACTCTAATTTGATAATGTTTCCTTAATTGCTTAATGTTGCAATAATGCATTTCCTCCTCTCATTTTCTTATGCAAGGAGCAGCCATAGATTAGAAAACATTTCTGGGAATCTACCTGTATTATCATGTATTGTGTCTCTGATTATAGTTGATAGTTTTAGCAAGATTTCTGTTAGGAAAGGAAATATACTGAGATGAAAATAAAATATCTAGCTATAGAATTTCTAAATTTAGAAAGGTTTGTGTGTTTTATTGTTCCAGTAACATCAAAGTTCTCGTTCTTCCTCTGACATGGATTACTACATATTTTCTGGCATCTATTAATGCTGAAATCTCCTGTTTTATCTAGAATGATTCTGCTATTCACAGACAAGAACAGAAACTGTGCTAAAGGGGCATAAATTTTTAAATAATTTTTTGAAAGTCCTTGTGAGGATTTTCCTTCTTGTTGGCTTTTTTTAATTCCAAAAACATACTGATTTTCCAAATGTAACATAATTTGTGTCGATGAGAGTTGACAATTTTTTTTCCTTTGAATTAACAGTGCCTATTTTCATTTTATGGTCTGTTGGTTTAACGGTGATTTTCTAAATCATATCTTTGGTGCATGGATATTGTACAAATGATTTTTTTGCCTATAATTTGTTCCAGATAATAATCCCTGATATCACACCAGGAAATTTCTGTGTAATGCAAATTTCAATGTTAAATTATTTATTGCATATAAATTTTCTATCAGAAAGGGATCAACACACTGAATCCACTAATGCTGGTCTAATAGAAAGTTAATGGCTTATTCCAACTGATGTTGCAAGAACAAAGGGACATGCTAACCTAGATGACAGTGTGCAATTAGCCAAATGCCTAGGGAATAGGTTTTCTATAGCCCACATTAGTCTACAGAACTATAAAGGTAGCAACTTCTTTCTAAGCTATATTCCTTATTGGATTATCACCAGTGAACCTGTGGAGAGATGGAGCTGAAAAGCAGTAACACATTAGGGTGGATAGAGGTCTTCTGAGGAAGGTTGTCTCTTAGTGAATGCCTGATACTAGGATGCTATCCAGTCCCGGGAAGTGTACAGGATACAGCTCCTTAGAGATATCATTGCTCTACTTTTCTAGTTTCAAAATTAGATCTGAGGAGGAAAAATGATGATGAGTAGTGCAGATTCAAATTATTGGCTCTTGAACACAGATTTTGGCAATGACTCCACTTCCTTTTGGTAAATCAAAAAGCAGACAACTATCCAGTGAGGCAGGATTCTCTACAGCTTCTGCAGTCTTTGAGCCGTGACTCCGCCTTCATCAAAACTAAAACTTCTGCTTTTCAAAAGACATTATTATGAGATTGAAAGGCAAATAACAGACTGATAGCACATTTTTGCAGATCATATATCTGATAAAAGACATATATCCAGAAGATATAAAGAATGATCAGAACTCAATGAGAAGAAACGAACAAAAATAATAAAATATAGGCAAAAGATTGGAATACACTTTACCAAAGAAGATTTATGGATGGAAATAAACACACGAAAAGATACTCACCATCATTAGTAGGGAAATGCAAATTAAAACCACAGGATACTACTATGTATACTATTGGAATGTATACAATTTACAAGACTGACCAGGCCAAGTTTCGTGAGGATTTGGAGCAACTGGAACTATCATAAATGGCCATCGGAAAAGTGAGATGAGACAACCATTTTAGTACTATTTCTTAAAAATTTGATTGTATACATACCATATCACCAGTCATTCTCCGCCTGGATTTTTACACAAGATAAGTGAAAGCATATTTCCATACAATGACTTATATATGAATGTGATGGCAACTTTGTTGGTGATAGACAAAAACTGGAAACAGCCTAAATGTTCATCAATAAGTGAATGGATAAATAAATTGTGATGTACATATATAATGTAATACTACTCAGCAATAAAAATGAATGAGTTATTAAAATAGGCAACAGCATTGGTGAATTTTTAAATAATTATGCTGAATGAAAGAAGCCAGACAAAAAAGAATATGTGCTATATAATTCCACTCATATAACATTCTAGAAAATGCAAGCTAATCCAGAGTGACAGTAAAGAGATCAATGGTTGTCTGGAGACTGGGACCGAGTGAGGGGAGGCCAGGAGATGAGGATTATAAAAAGCACAAGGACATTTCTTTGGTGTGATGGAGATCTTAATTGTGGTTACGGTTTCACAGGTATATATAGATGTCAAAACTTAATAAATTGTACACTTTAAGTATGTGAAGTTTATTGTATGGCAATTATACCTCAATAAGTCTATTACAAACAAAAATGAAAGCTCCTAAAAAACTCATAACATCTCCTGAAGAAACAATATGTGATTTTGGGGGGAAAAACCCCTCCCACTCCACGAATCTTTTCTTTTTCTCCCAATGAGACACATAGCCATCTTTCTGCTTTCTTACCTTATCTCTCTTACAGTACTTATTACTTTCCATCTTCTATTTTAATTATTTATATTCCTTTGTTTAGTCATTCAACAAATATTTATTGAGCATGTTCTCTGTGCCAGGCACTGTTTTATCTTCTGGGGATACATTAGTGAACATTGCACAGTGACTTTCCTGATGAAGCTGATGTTCTTGAGGAAGACAGACATTGCTTCATTACAAAACAAATTGCTTGGGAACTGTTGCAGAAAGTGCTATAAAGAGAAGCACAGGGGCCGGCCCTGAGGCTGGGTGGTTAAGTTCCCAGGCTCTGCTTCATGGGCCCAGGGTTGGCCGGTTCAGATCCTGGCCGCGGACCTACACACCGCTCTCCAAGTCATGCTGTGGCAGCATCCCACATAGAGGAACCAGAATGACTTACAGCTAGGATATACTACTAGGTACTGGGGCTTTGGGGAGAAAGAAAGAAGAGAGAGAGGGAGATTGGCAACTGATGTTAGCTCAGGGTCAATCTTCTTCTTCAAAAAGAGAAGTGCAGGGTACTATGAGGGGCGTTACAGGTACCTGACCTGGTCTGCAGGGTCTTGGAAGTCTTGCTTGAGGAAGTGACATCTGTTGTAAACTCCTTGAGAAAAAGTGTGGGCTCCATTAAGGACTTAAATCCCAATGCCCGTCTCCAGGTAGATGCCCTATATATGTTCTTGAATTAAGTGGAATATATCCTTGTTCTAAGTGAGTTAAATACTTTAATAGTTTGTTTCTCCCCTTTTCAAGGTAACTGCTCAATACTTAAAGCACTATTTAATAAATAAAACTGATTTAATCAGATTAAAATTACATTGATTACTTTTGTGTATGTCTTTTTTTTAATTGGGATATACATCTCTTTACTTTTGATCCTATCTTTTTTTTTAATTCCCCATGAACTCATGACAAAACTGTCCTAATTGGGCAGAAAATTGAGAAGGAAATGTTTAGAGATGCACTTTAGGCAGTCTACTTAATAAAGTAAATGTTCACTTTCCACGGTTGCACTGATTAATTTTAATTTTGAGACAGATATTTTCTTTTCATATAACGTATTTCTCCCTAGAACTCAAGAAAGATGGGACTAGAGAACTGAAGTGATCATAGTAGCTTAGTCCCTCTGGACACCATTATTCTTTCCAAACTCATACTTTTATGACCAGCTGATGTCTTCCTCTCACCAATGGAACTGCACTTGGTTTGATGGAGAAAGTCTTGTATAAGCATTTTTCTCATTTATCCACCTGGATCCATGTCAGATGTTTTTGAAATAAATTTCACCTAATATTGACTCAAGATCAATACTTTACTCAAAAAACATAAGTTGTCTCTTGCCTAACACAGACAGGTAAATAAATTTAAGAAGCTATCTTTGAAATGACTGTTCAAAAATCAAAGCTAAAGATATTTTAGATATGACAATATAAACATGCAATGATTGATTTTAAAAATTGCTTCTAAAATGTTGCTTTTTCTTCTCCTTAGCACGCTTAGGTGCTTAGTCCCAAACTGTAAACTCGCCTGCAAGATCAGATTACAACAGACTTTAGCTCTGTAAACTCTGCAACAGCCTTTGACCAAAAGCGATAAGACCAGCTTCGGTGAGAAAATGGGCATCCAGAGAAACCAGGAGGCTTATTTAATTCTTGTCTGCAACATCGCCTGGAATGCGATGAGATGGAATCAGATGTAACTTCCATGTTACCGAGGAGAGGGACCTATTTAGGAGAAGGTCTATGAACACCAAGGAGTTTGGAAGTGAGAAACATTGGGAGGAATTTTTCAACCAACGCAAGATTTCTTTGCCTCTCTCTCCCCAGTGAGATTCTGACATCTTTCCCAGAGGATGTATGTCTTATCTCCCTCGCAAACCACTCCCTTGTCCCCTTCAATGCGTTAGTGAGCCTCCGTTACTGAAAGAGGTAACTTTCCTAGACATCAGGCATATTGAATCGTAAAAAAAAGATTGAGAGCACCTGTACTGGAGTATTAACATAGAGGAATCAGAAATGTTTAACTCAGCGATCTCAGGTCTGGCTACATCTGAGGATCACCTGGGGAGCTTTTGAAACATGGTAATGCTGACCCCTCACCCCCACAAATTCTGATTTAAATGATCTGAAGGGAGACCAGGTATTGGCACTTTTAGAAGCCTCCTGTGGTTTTCCCCCTGGCAGGCGTGGTTGAGAACCAATGTTATAAACTCATCATTATCCCATTATTCAGATTTTAAACAGAGATTTTCATAGTCTTTGTGACCAGCACTCTTCTAAACCAGACACTCCTCTTCTAAACATCCTCCCTACTTAGTTCTCATTGATCAAATTTGTACTAGACAGAACAGAAGGATTTAGCAAACTGTTTGCCACTTCTAGGGACACTGGCATCACAACTGCCCTGACAGTAATTGCTGTGAGGCTGAACAATGATGAACCAAGATTTCACATCCCTCATTCACACCACCTAAAAGGCTGCATCTTGAGTAATGCCAAGCAGGGTGGCCCAGCCCAACGCCTTTCTCTCCATGGCCAAACCTTATCGAGGGCCTTATTAAAGAAAAATTACTTTTCTTTTGTCATAGTCTTAAGATGCTTGGGAATTTGGGGTGGAGCTGTCTATGATTTCTATGGCTTTATAAGGCTGTTGTCTTGGATGCTGATGTGATGCTGGTAGGAGAGAAACATCACTATCTTTTATCCACATCTCTGAGTTAGGAGTCCAGCAAACCGACCTTTGAGAAGCATGATGGAGATAGTAGTGGTGACCATTATGCTCAGAGGGGTCTTAGTATAATGAGTGTGGAGAGTATTCAATTGGAAAAGATAAGGCCTGGTTCTAGTCACAATTCTGCCACCAACGAACACTGTAACCTTGAGAAGGTCCTTTGGCTTTTGGTACTTTCTTTTCCTTCACCAAAAGGGGCCTATGAGGGAGTTAAGTGATATCTAAGACTCTCTTTAGCTACAATGTTATACAATCTTCCACGATTGATTGACGAATGTTTATCTATTTATACATATAAGGGGAGATGTTGGAGGAAATAGACTCTCTTCACCTATTTAAAGTGCTCTTAGAATGTTAGAGCTAGAATTTAGAATTTAGCTAGAATTTAGGAAGTCACACATTTAGTGAGCACCTACCATGAGCAAAGGGCTGTGTGAGGGTTGGGGATTGAGCATTAAAAGAAGCCAGTTATGGTGCCCACCTTTTCCAGACTGGCATGGCATGGAAGCACAGAGGGAACTACACAAATGGCTTATAGAAAGCCAACTTGATGAATGATTTAATAGAGATGCAAAGTTCAATGGGGAAATCAGAGGGAGAAATAAAGATCATTTAGATCTGTTTAACTCCAACATGATGATTAAGAACGGGTTTACAAAATCTGCTCTCATTCTTTGCAGGTGTTGGGAGACATTTGTTGTGGGGTGGACTCCTTTGGGAAAGGCATCATGCCCTCCTTCTTTGCAAGCCCCGCGGTGTTAGTCAGGCACCTGTTCTGGCCAGGTGCTCAGAATATGCTGCTCTTGACTGATTGTAGAATAGAAGTTATCGTTGGTATTGTTTTCAAACTGACTCCATCCAAGAGCAGCTTTAGCAGTGGCCTGGCGCCCGCTGTATAGATTTGTCATCATGTTACAAGGAGCAAAGCCATTTGGCTGTGCCTCACTCCAGGCCTCTTTGCTGCTGTGCACCAGATTCTCAAATTAGAAGTGCATAACCATGCCAATGTGTTCCCATGGCACTTTTACAAGTCGTTTGTGCTATGATGAGGGTGTGATCATTAGGCTGGAGTCTGGATGAGCCGCCTCCTGTACCTCACACAGCTCTTCTCTCACGGTGGCAGCCGCTGAACACCGGGGCAATGAGCTTCATCACTGGGGCATGATGACAGTGCCAGGAAAGATTATAAACAGAATGTACCCAAAGAAGCTGGTGGTGCTCGTGAGTGCCAAGAGGAACAGATTGTACTGCAGAGGGTATTTAGGAAGGCCATTAGAACAACTTAAGTTATCAGAAGACTGTGACAGGGGACTCAGGATGCGCAACAGGGATAAACTTACGTAGTGGAAAGACAAAGAAACGAAGTTGGGTACAAAGTCAAGGTGAAGACAGCAAAAGGCATATTCTGTACTGGGGGTATATGACTAAGGTAAGAACTCATAGAAATGACACATATTGCTTAAAAGTGACTTTTATTTTGAGCAAGAAGAAATATCGATACAATATACCTGCATAGGAAGTCCCTTATGCTGGCAGGGACAGTCTGGGTTCCAGCTAATGGGGATACCCAGATGTGATCTGCAAGAAGGAACATCCTATGGAAGGAAGTGGTTGTGAAACAGATTCATTGCGAATAAGGAGCTGTGGAAGGCCTGATGTGCAGCTTGCTGCTGCAGCCAGCTGAGACCCAGTGCATGCTCCCTTCACTGTTGATGCCTGAGGCCCAGAGATCTGAGCAAAATATCTGCACACTGGATGATATTGGCTCCAAGCAGCCAGACTCTGGATCTCATTGAGATTATAAACCAGAAAAATGCAAACAACTTTTGGAAGGATCAGAATCAGTTCTCATTCTTCTCAAGGCTCCAGTTCATCTCTTAGCCTCGGTTCTCAGACCCTCCCTGCCCCTGCCACCACCCCATGCAGCAGAGCGATGCACACTGAGCAGATGGCTGCAGAGTGAAGGGATTGGTCCCAGTCGCTGTGTGATTTTCTTCCTAAGAGATGACAACACTTACAGTGGTGCTAACTTTCAAATTAAGGAATCATAGAAAGTTAAAGCTGGAGATTAATCAGACACTCATTTAGTGAACAGCTATTGTGAGCAAAAGGCTGTGTGTGAGGGTTTGGGATTGAACATAAAAAGGAGCCAGATATGGTCCCTGCCTTTCCCTAGGGGGTAACCCACAGAAGGGCAGAGACATCTGCCCAAATGATGGATAGAAGTCAATTCAGATGAATGATTTAATAGAGGCACAAAGATCGGGGGGAAATGAGACAGAGAAATAAAAATCTTCTAGATCAAATTCTTCAGTTAATTGGTGAGCAGTAAGATGCCCAGTCACACAGCAAGCTGGTGGCAAAACTGGGACTGGAAACCAAGTTTCCTTCAGGGAAACTGGTGAACGTGACCATCACCATGTCCTCTGATTTGGCACTACAGTTTCCGAGATTATAACCATTCATCAAATTATATCTTAAATTTGTATTAAGTGCAGTCATTTTAAATGGAAATGTTTTGTTTATGATTAATGAAACTCATGTATCGCTCATTGAGTCACCATCTGGAAGGTAAAACATACGAAACAAAACCAAACAAGGCTGTTCTATGTGATACAATCCTATTTCTCTGTCAGTTTAAGGACCACCCTGGCATGTCTATATCTGCAGCTTATTCCGTCAAACATGAGAAATCCTATTTGAACAGCTTACTTCTCATGTTAGTGAGAACCTTAGTATTCAGTGTCATCCCCAGAGCAGCAACACTGGCATCACCTGAGTCAGTAAGAGCTTCAGCATCTCTGCTCTCACCACAGACCCACTGAATCAGAATGTGCATTTTCACAAGATTCCTTAATGATTTGTATGCTTGTTAAACTTTTAGAAGCTCTGCCTTAGAGTTCTCCTTGACTCCAGCTTTGTAGTTTCCAATACTGACTTTATGCTTCCATCTGGCTGAATCAGAGGCAGATTTTATCCCACTGCAAATGGAATTTATGATCCTTCTCCCAAAATGGCTCTTCTATATTTTGAACTCAGTGGATGGTGTCACTTCCCCACTCAATCCTAAGCTCCAAACACCAGGGTCATTTTCAACTCGATTCTTCCTTTGCCCTCTCCACATCCCGCAGGTCCAAATGGAACTGATCTTACCTCAGAAATGTCTCTCCAAACTCCCTGGGCCTCCAGCCCCACCTCTATCCCTTTGGTTCAGAAAGAAAGTCTTCCTAGGAACAATGATTTCTTTTTCAATGTCTTCACTATTTCCCCTGTACCCCCCAGCCCACCACCACTTTCAACCCATCTGATTTCCCTTTGAAAAAATGTCCATTTTTTTCCCAACTGTGAATCAGCAGCCAAAAATGCCATAGATACTTTGTGAGAGTTATGGTCAAAATCTGTTTATTCACAGCAGGACACACGCATATGCACTCTCCACCAGCCCCATCCCCCTACGTATATATCTATATAGAGAGAGAGATATAGATGCAATTTTTCAGCAATGTAAGATCCAAGTTATGGTGGAACAGTGATTGCCCAATCAATTACACAGGAAATTGTCTCTTTTGCTCTAAAACAATCATAGTACTTCAGTTATGGTTGTGCCAGCATATTAATAGAAATGAGTTCTGTTCACTTCTGAACTTGACAGTTTAATAAAATAAATCATATTTTCTGACCAAACCCCCGTCTCCCCCAACCAAAGCAACAACAAAAAAACACCCAAACACTTTCATGTGTCCTTCTTTTAGAAGAGAGGTTGTTATTCAAAATTACTCAGGCTTAGTAGCATTTTAAAGTGGAGGTATTCATTTAATAAATTTTAGTGCTACTATATGGAATTATGGGAATGAATTATTCCTCAGGGCTATACATTTAAAAATTCTTTTTCTGAAGAAATTTTGTAACAAGTGCTACATTTATGCCTCTGCTTTTAATTTTAATGTAATGTTTCAAATCATCGGAAGGCAAAAACAATACAGTGTTCGCTGGGAAATCTTGGGGGCTGTTGTATAGATTATGCTGTCTTTCTGACTGTGATTCACCTACAGGTTTCAGCTGAATCTTCTTTTTGTACGAAACATGCAGTGGGGGAATTATGTTGATTGCATTAGAGGTTTCAGAGGGAAAACAGCAGATATGATTTTCCGTACTTGCCACGTTAAGGATTTTGTCCCCTCCATCTGACCTTTTTACCTTCTCCCTATAAGTCATGTCTACAGTTCTTAAGCATAATGACAACATTGGTTTATTTTCCTTGCTCTGTGAAATCGGATTTAAAATGATTCTTTTCTTACTCAAGTTTGGTGCCTATTTATTTATTTAATGAAAAACTGCCCCCTTTATTGTGACATTCACATATTAATGTTTAATGCAGTGAACATGAAAAATATATCAAAGGTATTGCTTGTGATAAAACCTGAATCAGAGCCTGATCTGCTCAATACGGACACTAATGACTCCATGGTGGTTTTGTGAGGCCAGAGTGCTTGCTCCACAAGATTTTTAGCCCCAAGCTGAAAACCTTGGCCAAATTAGTTCAGTGCGTCCCTCAGGATTTATTATATTAGGCTGGCAGACAACGAGTAGGGGCCGGATTTGTTCAGACCAAAAGGGCTTACTGTTCCAATGTAGTTAAAGGTAACCAGACACTCCGGACTTCACATCTCCATTTCTATTTGGCAGGGCTTTTTCTGCTTACAACTTAAGTGAAATTCCAAGTTGCAGTTATAAATTTATCATTTTCTAACTGAGAGTACATTTGTGTTCTTTCCCCATAATACGTTCTATTTGTATGGCAATTTGCGATCTGCACAATTTTCACTTCCATTATCCCTTTTAACCCTCACAATAACCCTGGCAGTTATTGTCTTACTGTTCTCATTTTTATAGATAATGGAGTTGACACTCGGAGAGCATAAGTGATTGTCCAAGGTCACGCAGGTAGTAATTGAAGTCAGAACTCAAACCCAGATCTTTTGCCTCTGACTATAGCTAAGGGCTCTTTTCATATGGACCATTTTGCAATAGTGTGGACTGTCTTAACCTTACAAATTGTAAAAGGTTTTCAGAATATCTTTAGAAAGTGGATTGAAACACAGGGACATTTGTAACGAGTGTTTTTCTTTCAACTAGAACCAACAGTGAGTCATTTCACCATTTTGCCTCAGAGCATTCTCATTTTTCATTCCATACACAGAACGCAGTGTTCATTACATTTGATGGTACTTTGGGAAAACTTGTTTTTAATATTAAATATTTCACTGGTGAATATTCAAAGGGCTTATGCCTGGCTCTGTTGATAGCCTGCTGTGTGACCTTGATAAGGTTACTTAACCTTTTTTATGTCTCTGTAAATTTAGGGTAAAGTCTTTCTCTTACTTGGCAAATCTAATGCATAATTAATTAGTGCTACCAGAGCAAAACAAAAGGCTTTGCCACTAAAAGAAAAGGGACATACAGTGCACAATATTACCTCAGATGATCACTGGGTATAACCCTTCTGAGCCCATGACTGCAAATCTGGAGCTGAGATCCATTTGTTGTCATTGATGACATTGTGTAGGTACATTGCGTAGGTGACACAATACAGAATTGGGACTACTGTTTTTTATCACCATCTTCCCTTCCCACTACACCCCTACACCCTCAAAGAGTGAGTGTAAGCTTTTCCTTTGTGCTCAGCCCATCGCTCAACCTTCTATATGTTGGTATTTCGTACATGGTGTACTTTTCAAAAAATTTCAGTCTGCTTACAGGAGCATAATTATGGCTTTTGCTGTTATTTCCTCATTTTTCTTAATTTTTTTGGTCAGTTAGTTAATGGTTTTATAGTAATGGTGTTGGTAGAATTAGTTATTGTTACTGAAATGCCTTAATTCACGAGTTTTCTGTAGAGTCTGCCCCATCACGAAAATGTTTGGGGGTATCTTTCCTTTCTGTGTTGTTCAATTCTGTTGTCATATGGAAAAAAATCAGAAATGGCGGTGCTGAGGATAGAGACTGAGACAACATGTGCTACTATCTCTACTTTAACTGAGGTAAAGAAACTGAGTAACTAAGGGGTTAAGGAATATGTTCATGGTTACAGAGATAATAAATGTCAAAGTAAGAATTTAAATTCAGTTTGATGCTAAAATCTTTGAAAAAGATCCAACAAAATGAAAACAAAGCAAAACAAAATATTTAGAGATAGCCACAGATTCTATGGGAGGTCAGAGGACAGGTGGCTTCCCTGTGTAGATAGCTAGTTGATGATCATTGGTGAGTCATAGAGGAGCCACATTTGAACCTCATGGAGGGGCTAGCATCTCAGTTGAGTCTGGAATGATGAGCAGACCTTCAATAAACCATAAACAGAGAAAAAATTATTGCTGGCTGTAGCAATGGGAGCAGCAAGTACAAAAGTACAGAGCTGTGGTGATCGAAACTGCAAGCAGCCTCATTTGACTGAAGGATAGGTAAATTTGGGGGTCCTGGGGCCCAGGTCAAGCCTCCATGGTCTATGTGCAAGAATACAACCTTGACCTCTGACACTGCAGAGGTAATGTGATCATTTTTGCACTTTTGAGGAATCATTTTGTGGGTGAAATGAAGAATGGAATGAATGATGGGAAGATAGGAGATAAATAATATTCACGGAAGAAGCATCCAGATTGGTGAGATGTTTAGACAGTAGAATCCCTGTGACCAACGGAGGTTCAGAGGCAGGCTCCTTGGTCTGGAAGATAGAGCCAGTAGGGCGTTATACTCGGGAACACATTCTAGAGCCACAGACCTCTATCACTTCATCCAGCGACCCCTGTATAGTCCTCTCCTCTCATAAACTCTCCAACCACTTGTGGATCTCTTCATGGCAAAACCCACCAAGCAAACCACAGCCCTGGTTGAGTAAAACTTCCTTAACTGCTTACTCTGTGTCTGCACTTCCTCCCTGAATGTGGCTGGAGAAAAACACAGAACCATTGAGACCAGTCCGCTTTGAGTTCATGACCGACTGACAGCTAACACCAAGGCTGCTTGGTGCTGTCCAGCCCTCCTACCGTATTTCTCTATTCTGTTTTCTCTCTTACTCTCTTAAGCCATCAGATAATTTTAATTTTTACTGCAGAATTACTTTTTGTTTTAGCCATTTGGATGAGTGAATTACAGCCTGTTTTTCAAAGTTCTCACTCACTATCTCATTTTTCATGAAGTACTTCATCATGAGTCTCATCAAGAAGAAGAGCATTGTCTAACATAAAGATAACAACCCCATCATATGCAAAACTTTGATATTGATATGGTATTATCTGTTACACAGTCCGTATTCAAATTGCTCCAATTATCCCCAAAATGTTCTTTATAGCTGTTTTTGTTTTTAAATCCAGGATACTATAAAAAAATCCTTTATTGGTTTAGCTTTCAGGTTTCTTTAGTCTCCTTTATTCTAGAGGAATCCTTTCAAGTCCTTTTGTTTGTTTGTTTTTCATGACATTGAAACTTCCAAATAAGCTGTTTTGTAGAATGTTCCTCAATGTGGTTTTGTCTGATTTTTTCCTAATGGTTAGATTCATGTTAACAAGAATATGGCACAGGTGATGTGCACACCCATTGCATTGAATCAGGAGACACATAATGTCAATTTGTCTCATCATCTCTGGGTTAAGGTACGTCAACCAGATGTCTCCACTGCAGAGAAAGCTATTTCTCCTTTATAAATAATAAGTATTTGCTACTATGATACTCTGAGAATATATAAATGTCCCATTTTCCAATATCTTCCACTCATTGAGTTAGCATCCATTGATTAACTTTTTCTCGATCAACTATTACACTGACGGATATAAAATAGTGACTTTCCAATTCATTATTTCCTTTACATTTATTAACTGGCATTGTTCTGATTAGATATTCTTTCCCTCCACTCTTTTTTGAATATCATTATAATTTTTTGCAGTCTTTAGATTGAATAAGTTGTAACTCTTTATCAACATTATTTTTTATAATATTGAAGTTGTTTCAGATTTGCCAGTGGGAATTCTTTTAACTTGACCTGGTGTCTTTTTGGCATCCCTCACTTCTTTCTTGGCTTAACATATCCCTTTGCTGTCTCCAGCTTTCACATGGAATCTGCCATTTCTCCACTGACGACTTGTCTATTTTATTTATCTGAGAGTTGTTTAACAATTAGTTTTTAAAAGTCCCCTTTTAAGCTTCATTTCTAGCTTAATTTTAAATTTCCAGTTGTATTGCACTGCAAACAGAGAATATTTTTTGTGTTGTTTTTACCTTATGAAACACATTGAAATTTTCTTTGTGACTTAAATATGGTCAATTGTTGTGCATGTGCTATTCACTTGAAAGTCTATTTTCTACTTTGGAGATGTCGAGTTTGGTACCTGTGTATGTGTGTGTGCGTGTAATTTTTTTTCTGTTGGTTATACATGTAGGAATAGAATTGCTGGGTCACAGGACAAGCATATGTTTAGATTTAGTGGATGTCACCTAACAGTTTTCCATGGAGGGTGCACCAATTTACACTTCGCTAGCAATATATTATAGGGCGTGTTCCTCCATGTTCTTGCCGTTTGCTACTTTTCATTTTGGCCATTCTGGTTGGTGTGTAGTAGTATCACATTGTTGTTTTAATTTGAATGTATTGGAGGAAAGGATTGAATGTCATTTCATATGTTTATTTGCCACTTTGATAAATGCTTATTTTCCTTTTTTGTGAAATATCTGATGCCTTTTGCCTATTTTTTGTCGAGTTGTCTTTCACTGATTTGTTTTTTACTGATTTTGATTTTACTGATTTGTATTTTCACATATTCAGATCCTTTGTTGATTATGTGTATTACAAATATCTTCTCCTCTCTTGGTTGTTTCTCACTCTGTTAGTGGTATGAACAGGAGTTCTTAATTTCAATATAGATCATTTTTTTCTTTTATGATTAGTAACTTTTATGTTCTGTTTAAGAACATTTTGCCTACTTTAAGGTCATGAAGATGTTTTCCTCTTGAACGTTCATTGTTTTACCATTCACACTTACATCTGTGATCCATCTGGAAATAACTTCTGTGTGTGGTGGCAGATAGTAGAGCATGATACAGACATATGCTGGACATATATTTATGGATATGGATATACAATCAAATCCAGCATCATTGTTTTGAAAAGACTGTGCTTCCCACATTTCACTACACTGACATCTTTTAAATAAAGTGGAAAACTATGTCTGTGCAGTTATGTTTCTGGACTCTATTCTGTTTCACTGGTTAGCTTATTTATCAGTGTGCCAATCATACTGTATTAAGTAATATGACTTCTTTATACATGTTTATACTATGTAGTTTTGTTCTTCTTTAAGTTTGCTTTGACTTTGACTTTCTAAAATCCCTTATATGAATTTTACAACTTTTTAAAATTACATACACACAGACATTAACACACTCACATACACAGATTTGCTGGTATGTTGACTGGGGTTACTTTGAATTTTTAGATTAGTTTAGAGGGAAGCAATATGTCTACAGTGTTAAATCTTCCCATGCATGTTCATGGCATATCCCTCCATTTATACCGATTTCTTTTTTTTAAGGTGTGCTTTTTTTTTTTTTTTTTTTTTTTTTTTTTTTTTTTTGGTGAGAGAGGTTGGCCCTGAGCTAACATCTGTTGCCAATGTTCCTCTTTTTTTTCTTTTCTCCCCAAAACCCCAGTACCTAGTTGTGTATACTAGTTGTAGGTAATTCCAGCTCTTCTATGTGGGATGCCACCACAGCATGGCCTGATGAGCAGTGTGTAGGTCTGTGTCCAGGATCTGAACTGGTGAACCCCAGGCTGCCAAAGCAGAGTGCATGAACTTAACCACTTGGCCACGGGGCTGACCCCCTATACAGATGTTTAATATTCCTTGATAATGTTTCATAGTTTTCACACTTTTTTAAATTCATTTTTCATTTTATTGAGGTCATATTGGCTTTTAACATTGTGTAAATTTCAGATGTACATTATTATATTTCAGTTTCTGTATAGATTACATTGTGTTTACCACCAATAGTCTAGTTTTTATCCACCACCCTATACGTGTGCGCCTTTACCCCTCTCCTCTTTTCCTCTAGTAACCACTAATCTGTTCTCCTTATCTGTGTGTTTGTTTATCTTCCACATATGAGTGAAATCATATGTCATTTGTCTTTCTCTGTCTGACTTACTTTGTTTAGCATAATACCCTCAGAGTCCATCCATGTTGTCACAAATGGCATGATTTTGTCCTTTTCTATGGCTGAGTAGTATTTCATTGTATATATAGATACCACATTCATCCTTTGATGAGTACCTGGGTTGCTTCCATGTCTTGGCTGTTGTCACATTTTATTTTTGTAAAATTTATTCTTTGGCACTTAAATTTTTTTGATGTTATTGCAGATTGCATTGTTTAAATTATATTTTTTATGTTTTGTTTTTCTAATTTTTTATTTTTAGCTTTTTGGAATACTTTCTTTTAGTTATTTCTCTTGTATAAAGCATAAAGTTGAAGTCGCTTTCTAAATAAATTTGTATTTTTTCATTTAATAGTAGATTTAAGCTCATTTACATTTATTACTATAACTAGTATCTTTGGTTACAAATCTTTAAAATTATTTTGTTATATTTACTCATATCCTTTTATAATTTCTATTTTTTTCTCTATGTGATCTGCTTTCTTTTTGTTTATTCTCCATTTCTTCATATCTTCTTTCCTCAGGTTTCTTAAAATTTGTTTTACTTTTGTCTTCCTTTGTACATTGTTACAATAAAGTCTGGCCCAGCTTATTATTTTTTTTTAATTATTCTTCTTTTCTGTAGTGACAGAGGATTTTTTCTTCATCTTTGAAGTCTAATAGATTTGATAAAATATGTCTCAGAATTGACCATTCTTGGTAAATTTTCCCAGTAGTTGGTATATTATATATAATGTTTATACAGGTAATTTTTTATTTCCAGAAATCTTTTTTGAAATGTAGTTTTAAATATTTATTCTGCTCCATTGCTTTGTTTTCTCTTTTCAGGGGTTACAATGATGCATATTTTGAATCCTCTTATCTTTCCAAACTCCAAATAACGGAACATCATTGGGCTCAGAGCTTTGGGCCCTCTTTTAATTTCTATCAACACTTATTGCCTAGGGTCTCTCATCTAGTCCCATGGTTTTCAAATGCCGCATAAATGCTACACCTCTAAGAGATGTAGCTCCAGCCTTAACCTCTCACCTGAATGCTAGACTCGTAGACACAGTTACTTTCGGACATCTCTCTTAGAGATTTAATAAGCATTTTAAACTTAAGCTGTCTGAGACTAAATTTTTTATTTCTGCCACCGATCCTGCGATAGTCTTCTGTGACTCAGAAGGTAGCAGCTCTAGACCGTTTGGAGGTGCTCGGGTCAAAAAGCTTGGCGTCATCATTGATGCCTCTTCTTCCACTCCCACATCAATCCATCAGCAAATTCTGTTGGTTCTATCTTTGAAACACATCTATGTTCTTTTTTTTTCAGCTTTGTTTACTTTTTATTTTTATTTTTTTTCCAGATTCTTCTTTGATTATTTTTTCAGATTACATCATAATATATTTCGAATTCTGTGTGGATTACATCATGTTTACCACCCAAAAACTATAGTCCATCCCTTCACATGTGAGCCTAATCACCCCTTTTGCCCTCTCCCTTCCTGCCTTTCCCTATGGTAACCACCAATCCAATCTCCAATGCTATGTGTTTGTTTGTCGCTGTTTTTATCTTCTACTTATGAGTGAGATCATATGGTATTTGACTTTCTCCCTCTGACTTATTTCAGTCAGCATAATACCCTCAAGGTCCATCCATGTTGTCACAAATGGCTGGATTTCATTATTTCTTATGGCTGAGTAGTATTTCATCGAGTATAAATACCACATCTTCTTTATCCATTCGTCCCTTGATGGGCACCTAGGTTGCTTCCAAGTCTTTGTTATTGTGAAACACATCCATATTCTCTACCTCCTTCTTTACCACTTTTCTCTCTTTCTTCTCTACCACATATTCTCTATCACTACCACACTATTCCAAGCAATTATCACCTCTTTATTTAATTATTGCAGTAGCTTCTGACTGACCAGCCTCCTTCACTTTTGCCCCCTGCAAATTGCTATCTTCTCAGCAGCCTGATTGATGCTTTTACCTAACATAGAACTCCTCACAACTATTTCTAAGTCCTTTATCTGTTTTATTTTTCTTTATAGACTTTATCACCACCTGTGTGTGTGTGTGTGTGTGTGTCTGTGTGTGAGTGGGCAAGAACAGTGCCTGGAAAATAGTAAGAAGTTATTATATATTTGTTGAATAAATAAAATTGCTTTATTGAAATGCATATATATATATATATATTTTTTTTTTTTTTTTGAGGAAGATTAGCCCTGAGCTAACTGATGCCAATCCTCCTCTTTTTGCTGAGGAAGACTGGCCCTGAGCTAACATCCATGCCCATCTTCCTCTACTTTATATATGGGACGCCTGCCACAGCATGGCTTGCCAAGAGGTGCCATGTCCGCACCCTGGATCTGAACTGGCGAACCCCAGGCTGCCAAAGCAGAACGTGCGCACTTAACCGCTGTGCCACTGGGCCGGCCCCTGAAATGCATATATTTTTGTTACATTTTAAAATGTTATCATTAGAAAAGACACATTTGCCAATCTCAATGTGGTATTTTATGAGGTAGACTCACTTTTATTTCAACTAGACTGAGCTGAATCACCAAGATCAAATAGAAAACTGCATTTGTCTCCTTAAACCAGTTTTCCTCTCTCCTCCAAATGCCACTGTCGGTTAATGTGAGAATCTGGGTCTGTGTCTGAGGAAGCTAATCTTATTGTTTAAATCAGAGTACCTAGGAGCATTGAGCTCGCTCCATTAGTACTGATGAGATTTTCAAAACAGTACCTTCCTCTGAGAGAATAATATTCATGCTAGGAGACGGTCAATTTTGTATCTAAGTAAACAAGTAGAAACTAATCCTTGGTTCTGAATATTGCAGAAATCTTATGTTTTGGAAATATATTTGATTTTTTACATTCCTCTTCAATAAAATCTATCTCATTATTGCTACCTTAACTTGATGTTCAATAGCTGTTTCTCACATTTTCTTAATTTGAGTTTCTCTTTGATCATCCTACTTCATGGTGGTCGCTAATCTAGTAAATATAGATGAGAAGTGTTATGTGTTTTGTAGGAATGCTGATACAAACACAGGCTGATTAGGGCCTGGCTCGTATAAATGAAGTGCTGCGTAAGTCAAAATGTGTTATATATCAATGTTATTGTTTGCTATGATTACGATTATTATCATTGTTATTGTAGATATGAACCTTACTCAGTAAACTCAAGAGTACAAGAAATAATATTTCTTATTTTAAAAAAAATCAATTTAAACTGAGCTCAGAGTCCCCCTTTTGCTTAACTAGCAGGAAATTCAATCTTGTCATTGTTGCTCGCCTCCTTCCCTCAGCCAGAATTGTGCGAAAGTTCTCAGGTCTTCGCCAGAGTCAAAGCACTGGGCTGGGCACTGGTCATGGGCAATTCGTCCAACAAACAATGGTTCCTGATGGAACCTCAGGTTCCTTTCTGGTCTGCTTGCTTTGCTGCTTCCATGCTATTCTTGGGGCAGAAGACTCCGGTGAGGCTGGCAGCCCGTGTGCCTAGAGTGTAACATTCCCATCTCATAAAATGTAAGGAAAGTCCTCTCCAGTGAAGTTCTGGTGTTTTATCAGAGTTCAGAGTTGCTGGAACAAAAGTAGCTCTAGGCAGTTTAAGCAAAATGGGTACATTATATGGCAATATGTAGCTTATAGAATTTTCAGAGGGGCCAGGGAAATTATTTGGATGCTTTGCAGCCAGATAAATGCCCAAGCACATGGTGGTATCATTCTAACAGGACAGAAAGACACTATGAAGTGATGGAAGTTTATCTTTTGTTTTACTGTTTCCTGTTGTCACAATAACGTGGGGGTCACAAACATACATGGATTTACTCTAGGGAAGCTTTTCAATACTTTGTTTACTGTGTATCCATCTATATTAATGTACTTTGAGCAGGATTGAGGTTCTCTTCCTGCTGATTTTCTGGGCACCCTCAGAAGATGTTTTGATCTATGCCATCAAGTGTACCCACCTATTTGAGAGGGGACTAGGAAACTCTCTGAGACATATAGTCATATTAGGTTTACTTAGTAATTTGCCTCAAGTCAAACAGACTGAAACCTTTCGTTGCCTTTAGTGATAGGAACAAATGACCGTTTTATGCAGATGCTTTTGATCACTTGCATGGACAATTCCAAACAACTCCATTTCCCGGTTCAATTCGCAAAGTCATCTGAGGGAACATTTTGCGGCTGGCTGATCTTGGTTGACCAATAGGCATGAAGTCTGTCCAGGAACAAATGTACTGTGTAGCCATACTAAGGCCTTTTACAGGTTGAAGCCTCTGATTTGTGGCTTCTACCCTCAGGAATTTTCAGGACAAAATTTTTTGCTTAATGGGAAACCGTGGCTTTAATGTTGTAGGTTTTCATACGTTTAAGCAAGTCCAAAGCTGCTTCTTTAGGAGTCTTGGCCTTATCTACTTCTACAGTTTTCATCCTATAAAGGTAAAGTGGCAAAAACACTAGATAGTTAATATTCTATGGGAAAATACCAGCTTTTTCTGGCGAGAAGTTATTATCAGAACAATATAAATCTCTTTTCAAAAACACTGCATATGTATGCTTCAGGCACTTGCTGTTCAGCCACAGCTGTGATTTCTTTTTAATTTTGTTTGCTTGTTTTTGTTTTTGGTTTCTTTTCTGCAGAGCATTTTAAATAAATTTGAATTAGCTGCTCAAACCTAGGCATTGAGAAATTTTACACAATAATCTAGAGTTGGGTTTTCTCTTGAAAAGTTGGAGGCTCTGGCAGTACCATTGAGGCCACATTGCCACCTGGCAATAGAAGTAAGGAACTGAGTAGCTACTGAACAGCTGATCAGCTGAGCGGAGGTTGTGGTCTGCTTCTCCTCAGGCCTCAGGTCTGGGGCCATATCGCCTCAGCCTACTTCACTCTGTTATCTACCTGTCTCCTAGGCACTTGAGTCTGCAACCTCTAGTCTTGGCGTGAAACGACTTATTCCCTTCAAGCAGGGATTCTGAGGAGTTTTTCAATGAGTGTATGTGTTTTTCTAAGACTTGGCTGTCAAAGAGTGCATATCTATATTTTTCTAGACAGAAGATTCATGGCTTTCATAAAAGCTTAAGAACCATCACTTTGGATATTCTAAGTCTCTCTCCCTCTCATATTTTGGTAGTCTAATTATGTATGTGTTTCAATATAAATGTTTCAAGTCCTTTTGTGGAATTAGGTATAATTAAATAACGCAATAGAAATAATGCTAATAATAAATAATGAGGAAAAGTATATTGTCTGGAAGCTAGCTTAATCTTAAAGAATGTTCCAGCCTCGTTCCATATTTCTAAGTCACAGAGGTCTTAGATTCTCCCTGGGACAGTGATGGAGAATTATAGAACCCGCAATTTGGCACTGTCAGTTTTTGTCCATATGGACTTGGGGAGTTCCTAGTAGTCTAGCATTCTTCGCTTAAGGAAATGTCACCCTAAAGAATTGTCACAAAGACTTGATTTCTAAAGGGAGGAACCCAACACTCTTGTGGAAGAGCCAGTTGGCAGCTGACCAGCCAGGCATAAAGCAGGGGTTTAAAAGTAGAGACCTGAGGTGGCTAATGGGTGCATACTTCACGGAACATGCAGCAGGGAAAAGCTAGGGAATCAAAAACTGCTGCCCAGCATCTCTGACGGCACTGGTGATTTTTTTTCCTCGGGCGTCCCATCAGCTTCCTCAGTTGTATATGTCCTTTTCCTTCTCAGAATACTATCGTGAGCAAAAAGAATCCTTTACTGAGAATTTCTAAGAGGTAAAGAAATTAGAGTAGTGTAGCGTACTGCTTATGTACAAAATATACACATCCTTAAAAGTACCTCCAGAAAAAGGCATTGGTGTATCATATGGAGAGAAAAATACTGTGATTTGCCTTCCTCTTTCTGGTTCATATTAAAATCCTTGAAGTGACGCATTTTTCCACATGAGTGAACACTTGGCGTCCAGGGCAAATAATCTGGACTTTTGCCAAACCCGTGATATGAAGGTAGCCCCCACACACCGCCATGGCTGATTTTAGCATTGTGCTTATAGTATGGACGTCTATAGAGTTGTACAGAGAAAGAAGGAGCTGGTAAGATGGCCTCTGGTGTATTTTTGAAGAAAAACTATTCTAGAGAAAAGCATTTTGGGAAATTGCTAAAAAGAACAGAACAGGGAAAGGGGAAAGGATGACACATCCTTGTTTTTTCATAAATCAGCATGCACGCTGGATTATTTTTATTTTTTTTAGCTTCGTTAAATGCCATTTTGTTTTTCGGCAGAGGGTCAGTGTCCATTTTATAAATATAATGATAATTGGGACTGTAATAAGTGCCAGCAAATGGACTTTCTTCAGTGCTGGCTTACGGCTGAAGGTGAGTCACACCACTTCAGATTCTCAGCACCACGTGAACAGACCTGGCTCTGAGAGGGTGGGAAATGATTATTTAAGTGTGCCCTAAGCAGAGAGTTTTGCTCTTCAACATGGGTGAAGAGAGGTTGGGCAGGGTAGCAGGACAAGCACCTTGGGGCACAGGAAGGGTGGCTGCAGGCTGAGGGTAGGGGGTCCTCCCAGCCAAGGGCACAGGAGCTGGTGCTCTGGTTTGATGCAGAGCCAGGAGGAGCTGTGGGATTCTCTCCTACCGTATCTCACTGAACTTTAATCAAAATGGTCATCCTCAAATTTTATTTATTTATGAAATAATTTGTGAGAACACATATTAAAATAAATTTTTCATCATTTTCAGGACAAAGATCATATTTTAAAGTACTCCTCCAATAAATGTCCTGTCTTCCACGTGTAGCCTACAGCAGAAAGCAATAAGCATGCATGAGCCATAAATGACTAAGAGAAGGGCTTTCTGCAACAGTCTAACACCACATTTAAAACTCATTATCTTAGTTAAATTAATTAAATCACAAACTACTAAGAAAGAAAGATGTGATTTGCATTAGTCTTTGTTCTTGCCCCTTACCAAGGGTGAAAATGAGAATAAGGTATTTTGATTCAGCTAAAATCTATGATTTAGGGAAAAGAGTAAAGCAATAATTTCAGCCAAAAGTTTTGTTTCCTCTCTTCAATTCCATAACGTAACTGTTAATTTTCTCACTTGTGGAAAAGCAAATCATAAGATTTGTAGGTGATTGCTTCTACAACAGAAGGCCCTAAACCATTTCTGACAAGAAGCCATCACTCATTTCTGGTTATTTTGCAATCTCTGCAGGGAAGTAAAAAGAGAAAACCACAATGAGGATGCAAGCTAATGGTGGAGCTGCTGGGGGCCTTTTCTCTTCTCTGAGAATCTCTTCAAGCCACAGGAACTGGGGAGCTCTACCAGGTAAGCCTTCTGGATTGATTGGTATGGCAGCTTATTCCACCTGCTAGATGGTAAAACTCCCACACACAGAGCTTTGTCACCTACAAATCTCAACTAGAAATGGCATGATATTGATATTTTCTTCTAACGTGCATCTGTGAGAAATGGAAAAAACAGACATCAGATAGTCATACTCTGACTGCTCCACCAAACACATTCAAGTTTCAAATCTATGAAAAAATAGTAGTAATGGGAGAAATTAAAGAGGTCAGAGATAACAAAGTGATAAATAAATGAATGAGCTCTTCCCATCATGAAAGTTATCAGGATTGTAGACTTGTGTGAGGTGAGCCGCCTTTAATGCATGAGGTGGTACAGTTAGGGCCAAGAGAGTGTCATTGAAGAAGATAGTGATGCTGGTAAAATGAAATACATATACACACACATAGACACACAAAGGCATTTTTCATGACTCATAATGACAAAACTTCTTCTGTTTTTCTGTTTGATTCAGTTTTCAGAAAACTATTTTTTTAGGTAAAAAATACTATTTTAAGAACATAGCTATTGGGCTTTACCAGTGGTTGCATCTTTAGTCATACAATAAATATTGGATAAAATGAAGAATTTCCCCCAAATATTTAAAGGTCATTTATCTTTCTGGCTCCCTTCATGGAACCTGATAAAAAAGGGCGCTTCCCCTGAAATATTTGGTTAATAAATCTTTACTCCAGTAGGGGTAGTTACATACTACCAAGAAGCATAAAGAAGAAACATAAATCTTACTGTGCAAACCAGGACTGACTAACTCCTGGGATTTTAAAGGATGGTGGCAAGTGACTACTCCATGAGGGCTCATAGGTCGCAAAGAAGGGACTCTACTATTGGTGACACAAATTAGTTTGCAATATTGGAATAACTAGTAACTAATGCATACCCACTAATCAGCAATAGTGCAAAAAAGCATTGTGTAATTTCGTTTTGCCGTTGTCTAAAATGGCTACACTATTTCATTTGTTACTTCGTTCAGGTTCTGATCAGCCTGTTCCTCATAACGACACTCTCCTGGAGAGGAAAAGAGGTGGTTGAAGTAATATTTTTCAACATAGTGACAAATGTTTCTCGAAATATGCTACCTTACACTGAGTATACAGAAGCATTGCCAATATTTGGGGTATACAGAAAGGTAAAAGGAATTAAAGTGCCTTTTTAACCAAAAGGCAAGGAGTCTTATAGATTAATTTAACTAAATGAACAAAAAGTAAGTGTCACATGTAGCCTATTGTTCAGTCAGTTTCCAGTCAGTGTTCTTAAGTGATTCCATATTGCCTTGAGATGCATGTTGAGAGGGGTCCTTTTCACTCTGCTGTGGCCTCACCTCTTGAATTGGCATTACACAGTGCACATCACTGTCACTGTCACAGCATGAGCTGTATATTGTGGGCAAAACCTCTTTCATACGGATGTCAGATACTCCAGCTAGTGATACATTTTCAGCATTTAGATCTTGTATTTTAGATAGAAATTTTTTCCACTTGGTTGTATTGATTCTTTAAGATTTGCTATTAAACTATCTTCGGTGGGCCCTATAATTGGTATACATTTACACACATATAGGTATGTATACACACACATACATGATGGTAAAAAAGTTATATAGAAAACGATTGTCAAAAAGTATATCATCTTTTCCTATTTAAGCATCTTTTGTTTTCTTCTGTCTTATACAGTAAATGCGTGTGTTGAACATATTATCTTCCACATAGCCTAAGAAAAATCAGATACTTCTGAGATATATAATCAGTTATAATAGAATCAGTTAGATATGTAGAGCTTAGTTTTTACAATCTTTCTATGTTAAAGAACAAAATTCTGCCTACCAAATAATAGAACTGAGAAACTTTGGTGACTACATTGACTGGATGCTGGCTCTTTCTTCCAGGTCTGATGTTTGATCATGCAACATCAGTCTTAGAGGTAAGAAAAAAGATCCTACCTCTGGCATTAATTTGCAGTGTGTGACCTTGGAAAAGTCACTTGACTTCTTTGAGTTTTATTTACCATTTTATAAAACGTTGGATTTGGAAAGGTTAAATATAATATTTTGGAAAAGAACCATTAATTATTGTTTAGAATAATTATAAAAGAAATTCAGGAAAGAAAAAAAAAGTTAAGTGGTGTTCTTGAAGGTTTTTATTCAGATCCAGGGTGGAATTTTAATTCAGGAGAGAATTTCTGTCTGTGGAAGAAATGACTAGATGAGAAACATTTCTTTCCCCTACCCAAGCTGCTGTGAAAAGGACTAACCAAGAGAGGATGTTGCAAATAAAAAGAAGTTATGGTCCAAGAAACGCATGGTGATGTGGTCAGTTTGATGGAGTTTGGTATCTTGAAACAGGTGCAGGTACCAGGGAGAAGTGTGGGCAAGCAGTGGATATCAAGGACGTCCAGATTGGTTTGTTGGTGGTAGTACGATGTTTCATAAGGCAGACAGAGCAGCATCTAGAATCTTAAGTCAGGCCACATTCTGTAATGTAAACAGGCTGACACATGGTCAGCATAAGGGAAATATCAGCAGATATCAAGGACTAAGACATGATAACATAGTAGGTGCTAGACTGGGGTGACTGGAAAGTACCTGACAGAACTCCAGACTTGAAGTCTATTTAACTCCAAGTGGATTATGAAGGTTGCAGCTGAGGGAGGGAAAGATAAAAATCCTCTTTACAATTCTGTGAGCTTCCTCGTGATGCAGATTGGACCATGGACCATGCATATTGTCTTTGCATCCCTGACACCTACCTCAGTGCTTGACATTCAGTATATGCTTAACAAATATTTGTCATTAAAAGAAATATCAAATTATGGAGTCAGATGAATGGTATGAATTTGGCTTGATAAGTCAGAGCCATAGAGGCAGATAACATTTGGTATTCTGAAAAAAAATTTCTTTTGGTTTGGTTTACCAAAATAGTCAAATGAAAAAAATATATAGTTTTATATGAAAAATAAATATAAATATTGTCTATGAAACAATAAATATAATATGTGGATGACTTGTCTTACTTAAAAGAAAGTTTATATTGTATTTATAGTAATTAGTAGGTTTGTTGCAATTAAATGCTGATTTTGATACATGGCACAAAATAACTACAATATATGTCAATGAAATGAATGGAATTTATAATATGATTTTTCTCAACAGTAACTTAATTTATAGGTATGTGAAATAATTACATTAATGAAATCATTATGGAAAAGATGGTACATATAACTGATAATATCTGAAGAAAATACACTATCATCATACTTGGTCACAACGTTGATAAGATAATTGAAAAATTATTTTGTTCATTCCATCACTTTCAGGAAAAGTTAAAATGTTTACAATTTTCTTTTAAGAGAAGAAAGTACTTTTTTATAGTGTTATTTTTATGTGACACATATGTTTTGATAAAATGTAGCACATTTTAAAAGAAATTATTTCTTGCAAAGAAATCTGAGTGTAGAACAAATTTCTTCTAGTGAAACAGTATTTTAAGAGTAATTGCAAATTAAAACTTAAAATTTATTCTCCTGATAAATATTTGGCCTCTGAATATAATAACATTTACAGGCATAAAAAGGGCAAATTCATTAAAAACAGAAAATTATTTATTTTCTAATATAATACGTATAATAATTGTCACGAAGTTCAAATACTCTACTGAAATTAGAGTACTATAGACCAAGTACTATAGTACTATAGACAAATTCTGCGTTGTCTTCGTTCTGAGTCCTTGGAAGAGGGAATTATGGTCTACATCTTGCCTGACTCTATTTTATGTCTAACTTTTACTCATGGCACTTAAATTTTTTTGTTGTTTCTTCTAATTGGGTTAGTTTGTCTTGTACGATATTTCTTCATGATTTATTTAGTGGCTCTGGTGAGGCCTGTTGACCTGATTTGTCTGTTTAACATACTTTTGGAAAGAGAAAAGCAACTATATTATCTTATAGCAAAGGATACAGGTACCATTAAAAAAGGATGATTACCACAATATATTTTTTCTTAAATTGTGGATTTTCACTTAGCGACTTTGCAGTTTAAAAGGTGTATCGATAAACTAGAAGGATAAACCAGTTTGGTTCAGATGATTGCATAGAGATTCCTATCTTTAATGTTGTGTAATAAGAATTGAACGGCACAAGGATTGGAAATTTTACATTTCTGCCTTTCCTTCTATTTGCAGTACATTAGTCTCCTAATCACATAGTTAGCTCCTGCATGGACTGGCTAATGAGTTAGTGATTGCTGCATGCAATATGAGGAAGCACTGTACTAGGCTCGGGAGAAGAATGCGACAGGGCTCTCTGAATTTATGATACTCATCAAGCCAGAACATATTTGCATGAATTTCCTTGGCTTTGGCTAACTCATTTTTATTTCATTTCTTTTTCATTCCTTTTCATTTCATTTTCCTCCCAACTCTCAATTTCCTTAACTGTAAAAGACTGGATTTACAATAGAGTTCCAGTTTCTAGCCGGGATATCCTGTAATTCTATAAATCTGAAGTTTCAATTGTTTCTCTCTCTCTCCCTACTGCCTTTTAAAATTATTTATTTATTTATTTTTGACCAAAAGCTTTGCCATTCTTTATTACTTATGCTACCAGGTCATTTCCTCCTTATGAAAGTAGAGGTGACACCAACCTCTTTAAGGTAACTGAGCCCAAATTTGCTCAACTAGTCGCTTGGCAAACATATACCAATACCTACCAGTGTGAAGCTCTGTGCTCATCCTGTGGAGGGTGTGAGAAGCAAACGGTTCCCAAGGGCTCCATCCTTTTAAAGAGCAGGATCTCTATATTTTCCTTTTAAAAACAGTCAGTGTTTGTTGAATACATGCCACACACAGGTACATGCGCCATCTCCATGTTAAGTTCTTAATATGTGTTATCTCCTGATGTTTTTGACTTGCAATTTTTTGTGGTATGTTCATCTTAAAAAATTATGGTAAAGTAGATACAAAATTTACCATTTTAAACATTTTTAAGTGTACAATTAAGTGGAATTAATTACATTCACATTGTTGTACAACCATCACTCCTGTCTACCCAAAATTTTCTTCAAGCCAAACATAAACTCTATACTCATTAAAAAGTTACCCAGGAGCCTCTAATCTACTCTCTGTCTCTATGCATCTGCCTATTCTAGCTATTTCAGAGAAGTGGAATCATAGAACATTTGTCCTTTTGTATCTGGCTTATTTCGCTTAGCATAATGTCTTCAAGCTTCATTTATATTGTAGTATGTATCAGAATTTCATTCTTTTTTATGTCTGAATAATATTTCATTGTATGTATATACCACATTTTGCTTATCCATTCATCTGTTGTTGGATGTTTGGGTTCTTTCCACTCTCCTCTGATTTTGTCAAGCTTACAGTTTTTGTAATCGTAGATCTACTTGGTGTCTTGATATTCTCATTTTTTCCTAGTGCTAAATGCTAAAATGAAGCCATCCTTCTTCATATTTGCCTTCATCTTTATTCTGTTCAGAATTAACTTTTTAAACGCCTCTATTTTTTCTTCAGTTTTATTTTCTCTTGCTGCTAATGATTATCTTAGCATATATGTCATTAATTTTTTCAGAAGGTATAATTCCAGTGTGTCATTGTGTTTACATAGGTACTGCATTGTTAAATAATAAGGACATATTAAAGCCATGATTAAGATTCATTTGAGTTAAATTTCTTCTAGAAGGGAAACAATAGAAAGAATAAACAAATGGGACTTCATCAGATTAAAGAGCTTCTTCAAGGCAAATGAAAACAGGATTGAAACAAAAAAACAACCCACTAACTGGGAAAAAATATTTACAAGTCATATATCTGACAAAGGCTTAATATCCTTAATATATAAAGAACTCTCGCAACTCAACCACAAAACATCAAACAACCCAATCAAAAAATGGGCTGGAGACATGAACAGACATTTCTCCAAAGAAGATATACTGATGGCCAATAGGCACATGAAAAGATGCTCATCATTGCTGATCATCAGGGAAATGCAAATCAAAACTACACTAAGATATCACCTTACACCCGTTAGAATGACAAAAATATCTAAAACTAATAGCAACAAATGTTGGAGAGGTTGTGGAGAAAAAGGAACCCTCATACACTGCTGGTGGGAATGCAAACTGGTGCAGCCACTATGGAAAACAGTATGGAGATTCCTCAAAAAACTAAAAATAGAACTACCATATGATCCAGCCATCCCACTACTGGGTATTTATCCAAAGAGCCTGAAGTCAGCAATCCCAAAAGTCCTGTGCACCCCAATGTTTATTGCAGCACTGTTTACAATAGCCAAGATGTGGAAGCAACCTAAGTGCCCATCAACAGATGAATGGATAAAGAAGATGTGGTACATATATACAATGGAATACTACTCAGCTGCAAAACAGAACAAAATCATTCCATTTGCAATAACATGGATGGACCTTGAGAGAATTATGTTAAGTGAAATAAGCCAGCAAGAGAAAGATAATCTGTGCATGACTCCACTCATATGAGGAATTTAAAACTATGGACCAAGAACAGTTTAGTGGATACCAGGGGAAAGGTGGGGTGGGGGGTGGGCACAAAGGGTGAAGTGGTGCACCTACAACATGACTGACAAACATTAATGTACAATTGAAATTTCACAAGATTGTAACCTATCAATAACTCAATAAAAAAAAAAAACATGAGAACAAGAAAAAAAAAAAAACCAGATAAAAATTCATTATGGGAGCATAGCCTAGAAACTGCAAAGGAGGATGAGAAGGAGTAATTTCCAATCTTTCTTGAAAATAAAAAAAGAAATTTTTTTCCCTTGTTAAAAAAAAAAAAATTTCTTCTAGAATGCATTGCAGTGGAAATATGTGTGAATTTTATTTCCCTCAACTCATTGATGTTTTATCATTTTATCCCCAAAATAATGTAAGAAACCAGAAGATGTTTAAGTAGTTTACTGAAATAGTAGCATCCACCCTTGGAATAATTACTTAATCTCATTGCTAAGTTTATTTTATTATAAATGCATTTTTAACATTTTATGAGATTATTCTAAATATGATGCATTTACTAAAGTTAAATTGAGGCAGGAAAGGCTAAAGCTACACGCATGTGGAAAATTCTTCCACAGTTGTTGACGTTCATATAAACTCTTGTTACCTAACTGAATTTAAAGATTTCTTTCACTGGTTGGATATTAGTAAATTTGGTTTAGAAAATAAGTGTTCCATATACTTTATTCTCAGGATAAAAAATTGTTTAGACCAGAAACATCAATGAATTAAGCTTAATGAGAACATTTGTGGCAATAATGATGGCATGTCAAGGCCTCTAAGATGCCACATGCTAGCTATTTTTCATTCTCTTTAATTTATACACGAAGACTTGAAGGGCTGTGGGCAAGCTGCTTCAAAGAAAAGAACACTGCTGAAACAAAGCTAATGCAAAATTATTTGAAAACTAGAGTCCGTTTAGCACACAATAATAGGGGAAAGCAGAGCTTTTATATAAGAAAATATAAGCTTCCTTGTAAGGGAATTTTCCCTCTTTGCTGTTCATATCAAGTACAGCTAATTCAGTTTTTATTCAGTCCACAATATTTAAGGCTGTGTGGATGTGTTGGTTACGTGTGGGTTTGGTGGAAAAAAGGATATTAAGAACTTAACAAGAACAGGCTGAATTTAGTTTAACATTTCTTTTATTTCTATTTGTTTGGGGTAATGACATGCATAAGAACATACACAAATGGTATCTTTAACAATCTTTGGGTGAATAAAGTAACAAAAGGAAGGAGGGTTTATACTTTTATAAATTGTAGTTGGAAATTTGATGCCCAAGACTGCCTATATGTTTTAGGGGAGCCAGCACAAAGAACAATTAGTCCATCTTTTTGATTGTCTGCATAATCAGTACTGATTTCTGTGGTCTCATTGATCTGGCCACAATTCACACTGAGTCTTAGCTTGGCAAGACCCAACACTTTATCTCTCTCTCTAGCTGACTGCCTTGCACAAAGTTGATGCTCACTAAATGTTAGTGAAAGGACAAGAGGAAAGATGGCTGTATTACCTGATGTCATTTCCCAGAAGAAAACATGGCCAAATGGCACTCTACAGTCCAATGCGATTTGGACTATTCTTTTGCCTTCTTTTTTAAAAGAGAAAAATAAAACATAAAACAATATAATCACACTTTGACACTTCTCTGCCAACCATTCTGTGGATGCTCAACAAATTAAAGCAAAAATAGAAACACTGTGTGTTTATAAGAAATTCAACTGAATCTGTTGTTCAAGGTGAAATACGTAGGGCGAGAGCTATTAATTGGGATTCATGGGCCCCAGGACTGCGGTGGCGGGGACTTTCAGGGATCTGTGCGAAGACTCTGAAACTATATGCAAATGTTGGAGTATTTTTCTGGGACGATATTATTTAACAATGATTGAGCAGTTCCTATTTGTTTGGAGTTGTCTAATCATCTTATGAGTTTTTACTCACTTGAGCCTCATGAGAATTCTAGAAGGTAAGTATCCCACAGACAAAAAAAATGATTCACAAAGATTTCATGTAACTTGCCCAGGGCATCACAACAAATAAGGGGTCAAGCCAGCATTTGAACCCAGAAGTCTGGCTCCAGAGTCTATACTTCTAATCATCACATACACTGTGCTGTTTTTTCATAAGGAACAGGTTTCCTAAGTTTTCTTTTCATGTTTTCAGAGGAGTTTGTGATCAAAGGCAGTAAATATCTCCTCGAGTAGAGGAGATAGCTAGACCACAGAAATGCTGCTTTCATTAGACATGCTATTACTTAAAGTGCAAGGGGTTTGCCATAGCAAAGGAAAATCAGATGTAGTCACTTGTGGTCGCTTAGATGTTAGGCATTTCTAAGGTCTGCCGATAAATGTCCCAACTATTTATTTATTTAATCTGGCCACCCAGAATGTCATGTTGCACACTGCCTACAATAAAAAGGATCAAAAATAATAAGAATTGATTAAAATATAAGAAAAATTTGAAATTTAAGAAGAGACCATAGAGTAAGTAAAATACATTTACTTAAGTTGAGCCTAGAATTCCTGTTGATCAAAGCAAAATGCAAAACATTGATCAGCTACATGATTCACATGATTCCTAAGAAAGACCCTCACCTCCTCAGAGGGAACAATACATTACTTAGTTGGAAGTCAGTAATACATTTTCTTTATAAGTATATAGTGAACACTTTTTTCAGTAGCATCTCTTTAAGAAATGTAATGGCTGCTGTATGGACTGAATTTTGTCCACCTAGAATTCACAGGTTGGAGCCTTAACCCCCAGTGCCTTACAATGTGACTGTATTTGGAGACAGGGCCTTTAAAAAAAATATTTAAGGTTAAATGAGATCAGAAGGGTGGGCCTTAATCCAGTAAGACTGGTGTCCTCATAAAAAGGGGAGAATAGGACATAGAGATGACCATGTGAGGACACATCAAGAAGATGGCCTTCTGAAAGCCAAGAGAGAAGCCTCAGAAGAAACCAAAGCTGTAGACACTTTGTTCTTGGGCATCTAGCATCTAACGCTCCAGGAAAAATAGATTTCTGTTGTTTCAGCCACCCAGTGTGTGGTATTTCGTTATGGCAGCTGTGGATGGCTGACACAGCAGGTTCCTTAAAACACTTTATAATAATCTATGTGTCTGCATCTTTCTGGTTCTTACTGTGTCTTTCATGGCAACTGAGAAAGCAGTTCAAGTTAGCAGAGGACCCCTCAGTGCCATTCCAAGGATTCCCAAACAACACAGTTCAAACACAGTGCCTTCTCTGGGACAGCTTTATTTGGAGATGAGGTCTATACTCTTCAGAAGAATGGATGATCTGTGTGTGTATGTGTGTGTGTGTGTGTGTGTGTTTTGGGCTTTTGATAAAACACATTGCTGTAGAGAGCACTTAAACTTCATGGGAAGGCATGAAATGAAATATTGCTTCAGTATTGTTGAAGGTTAAAAACAGACAGTTGGGCAAAGGCTTAACCTTTGATGGAAATGGGAAGACCCCACTAAGGAGTGGGTCCCTGCAGTTCATGGCCACCTTGGCTCCAAGCCAAGGGAAAACCTTCTCAGGAACAAGAATTTTCCTTAGAAAGAGTTGTGGCTCAAATCTGAAACATGAAAAAAATTAATGAATGATATAATGTTAAGTTGCCCACCTTAGGCTTGTATGGAATATTTACAAAACGAGAGTGACCAGAATCACTATAACCAAAGAAAATCTCATTAATATAGGCATATAAATGCAAATTTAAAAAACAGTTAAATTTAGTGGTGATTAAATGTTTAAAATGATTTGCCGTGAAAATCTCATGGTAATTTATGAATAATATTATAAATAATTGTACTTTTTTGTACCTCTATTATAACATATGTCACCAGGATTGTAATTAGTTGTTGAATTGGTTGTGTTCTCATTATTCGGTTACATCACTGAGAGCACGAATCCCATTTAATTTAATTTTGTTTTCCATCAGTGATGTTCAATACGTGTTTGTTGAATGAGTGAATGAAAAAAAGGAATAAATGAAAAATGAACACATGAACAACTAAAATTTGTATAGCAAATGGATTCCTAAATGTTTCATATATTATATCATTTAATAACAATTAACAAAAAATTTTTGTGTACTTTTTTTTCTGCAACATGAAACTTGACGTTATGCAATTTTTAAACAATCACATTTTGGAAGATGATTTAAAGATGAGAAAATGCTCTCAGTATACTGTTAAATGCAGAATACAAAACTGTATGGACAACACAGACACACACTCTCACAGAAATAAGAGGAAGTAAATCAAAATATTAGCTATGGTTATTACCTGGATGAAGAAATTAATTTTGGAATCTTCCTTCATAGTCAGATATATTAAAATAAACTTAACATATGAAATTCATTATTTTTAGTGCATAGTTCTATGCACAGAGTTCTATGAGATTTTTTATTGGATGGGTAACAACAACAATCAAGATAACCCCAAAAAGCTCTTAAATGTTCCATTGCAGTCGTTCCTCCTGATTCCGAATACATACAGCCCCTGGCAATCACTGACTTCTTATAGTTTCGCCTTACCTCCAACTATCATACTCTGGAGCTTTAAAATATGTAGTTTTGGAGGCTGGCTTTTTCATTTAGCATAATACTTCCTAGATACATCTGTATTGCTACACGTAACAGTATTTATTTTTTCTAGTTTTGGGTATGTGGGAAATCTCTGTGCTTTCCTCTCAACTCTGTCATGAAACTAAAATTGCTCTTAAAAAATCAATCTTTAAAGAAAACCTGAGTGGAAATCCTGAGTTACATGGTAAGTGTATATTTAGTCTTAAAAGAAACTGTCCAACTTTTTTCCAGAGTGATTGTACCATATTGCATTCCAACTGGCAATGTATAAAGCTGCCAGTTTTGTGTTCTCATCAGCACACAGTATTGTCAGGTTTTTGTTGTTGTTTCAGCCATAATAATAGGTATGTAATGGTATCTTATTTTTGTTTTAATTTGTATGTCTCTAATGACTATTGATATTGAGCAGCTTTTTATGTGTTTATTTGCCATTTAGATAACATCACTGCTTAAAGTCTTCAAACTTTTGCCCATTAAAAAAAATTAGCTTGATTGTTTTCTTATTCTTTAGTCTTTGTATATCACATATCAGATATGCGTTCTTCAAATCTTTTATTCCAATCTGTAGCTTTGTTGGAGGAGTTCACTGTGACGATGAGACTGTTGGTTGACCCATGAGCCGGACCTGGGCAATCAGAGGCTCCTCAACCCTCTCCCCGATCCTTGGAACGTACATTCTGCTTGCCTTTCCTCTGCGAGACGCTGCCCCAAGCACAGCCTTCAGATAGTAACGTGCTGTTGAGACCATCTGAACAATATATGTGAGTGAACCAGTTAGAGGCTCTATGTAAACTTTTAAGATTCTGGTGGGCGGATGTGGAGATCTACTCGTCTTGTGGCCATCCAAAACAAGCCCTGTAAGTAAGTTCTCTTGCTTATTACAACTGCCACCTGCCAGTCTGAAGTGCTTTGCCTCTTTCTTCCATCTCTCCATGCCCTCCATGTATGGGACCAGTTTCTGAACCAACAGACTTGTCTTTTTGTTTTATTACCAGTTTCACTTGAAAAGTAGATTTTAGTTTTGATGAAGTCCAGTTTATCAATTTTTACCTTGTGCAATCATGCTCTTTCTGTCATATTTAATTTTTTTTTTTGCCTAACCCAAGCTGACAAAACTTTTCTCCTGTGTTTTTTTTCTAGAAGTTTTATATCTTTAGGTTTTGAATTTAGCTCTATGATCCATTTTGAGTTTATTTTGGTGTATAGTGCAAAGCTCATTTTCTAACGTGGATATCCAATTGTTCGGGCACCATTCCTTAATAAAACGACTGATTATCACTGAATTGCCTTTGCACTTTTCTCTAAAATCATTTGACCAGAGGTGGATGAGTCTTTTCTGATCTTTTTATTTTATGTCAGTGGTCTATGTGTCTATCCTTTGGCTCATACCACACTGTCTTAATTACCATAGCTTTCTAGTCAGTTTTGAAATCAGTTAGCGTTATGGTCTTTCCCTCCAAAATCCATAGGTTGAAGTCCTAAAGCTCCAATATTCCTGTTTCAGGAGAGAGCATCTTTAAGGAGGTAATTAAGAGTAAATGATGTCATCATGCTGGGGCCCTAATCCAATATGACTGGTGTCCTCATAAGAAGAAGGAGAGACACCAGGATGTACTTGCACAGAGAAATGGACTTGCACTGTGAGGACACAGTGAGAAGATGGACATCTATAAGCCAAACAGAGAAGCCTCAGAGAGAAACCAAAGCTCCTGGCACCTTGATGGTGAGCTTTTAACCTCCAGAACTGTGAGAAAATAAATTTCTGTTTTTGAAGCCACCCAGCCTGTGATATTCTGTTATGGCAGCCCGAGCTAAGACAGATTTTGGTATCCAGATGTGGGGTACTGTTATAACAAATACCTAAAACTGTGGAAGTGGATTTGGAATTGGGTAATGGATAAAAACTGGAAGAATTTTGAGGCTGGAAGGGGTTTTTTGATAGAAAAAGTCTAGATTGTCTTGATGGGACTGTTGGTAGGAACAGGAGTGTTAAAGGTGATTCTGGTGAAGTCTTGACTGGAAATGAGGAACAGCTTGTTAGAAATTGGAGGAAAGGTGATCTCTGTTATAAAACGGCAAAGAACTTGGGCTGAATTGTGTTTTAGTGTTTTGTAGGAAGTTGAAATTACAAGTGGCAAACTTGGATATTTATCTGAGGGGATTTCTAAGCAAAATGTTGAGGTCTTGGCCTGGTCTCCTCTTGCTGCTTAAAGTAAAATGAAAGAGGAGAGAGATAAATTGAAGGAATTGTTAAGCAAAAAGGAATGAGAACTTGAAGATTTGGAAACTTCTCAGCCTATCCATATTGCAAAAATTAAGAAAGCGCGTTTTGGAGAGAACACCGAAATTGTGGCTGAACTATCACTTGATAAAGTGACTATCAGATTATACCAGCAGTGACATTGCAAGTTTGGACTAAAGGGGACAGAGATAGGACAAATTAAGGAAGGCTATTGGACTTCTTGGATTCTACAGTATGGGACAATAGAACTATTCAGGTGCAAATGGGTGCTATTCTTCAAGAAAAGGGAAGGATGACCCCAGAGGCATTTCAGAAATTACAAGATACCACTCCCACCGCAAGCCCAGAGCACACAAGCTCTAGAGGGCAAGGCTGTCTCTTTTTCTGTTTCAGTGGGCCAGTCTGTCACCACCCAACACCTCAGAATTTTGTATTTGTAGACTGATTTTCTCTTTGTCATCCATCTTCAGCATTTGAAATATGGTGTGTTTTTATTTCTGCTTGGAATTCTCTAAGTTTATTGGATCTGTGGTTTGATGTATTATATTGCTTTTGGAAATTTCTCACCTTTATCTCTTTAAATCTTTCTTCTGTCCCATTCTCTCTCTCTTCCCTTTGAAACTCCAATTGCAATAATGTTATCCCTTTTCATGTTGTTCCACAGTTCAAAGATGCTCTTCTCTTTTCTTTTTCACTCGTTTCTTTTCTCTTTTGTATTTAAGTTTGTGCAATTTCTATTTTATATTCAAATTTACTAATTCTTTCTTTACCTATATTCAGTCTACTAAAGAGCCCATGGAATGTATTCTTGGTCTCTGTGCCTGTAGTTTTTTATTCTCAGCATTTTCATCTGATTCTTTCTTTTAGTTTATGCCTTTTTGCTGAATGTCTATCTGATCATTTGTGTCGTCTACCTTACTCAAGATAACTTTGTACATGTTGATCATAATTATTTGTACATGTTGATCATAATTATTTTAAATTCTTTACTTGATAGTTCTGCTGACTATGTCAACTCTGAGTCTACTTCTGTTAATATTTTTTTTTTCCTGGACCTTTTGTGTATCTTTAATTTGTGACTAAACGCCAGAAGTCTTGGCTGGAACAGTGTAGAATTAGGTAAACAGTGTTTATGCCTATAAATGGTTTGCCTTTTCTGCCAAATTCTTAATGTAGATAGTTAAGTCACTCTCAATAGGAGTTGTTCTGAGTTTGGGCTTTTATGTTGCTCTGGTTGCCTTCAGTGCATCATTAGCTTCAAATTCTTCTAGTGTTACCTTCTGCCTAGAGTAAGTATTTCTATGTCATCCTCAGGTTATGGCCTTTCCTGTGTGCTTACCCTCAAAGGGATCTTTGTCCATTCTCTTGCCCCTCAGAGGTATGCTGCCATTGGTTGTTATTCTTTGATTGCTAGCCTGTGCTGGGAGGGAAGAGGGAAGGAAGGTCTCTGTTTTCTGCCAGAGTCTCAGTCTCAGGTAGGCTGTATGATCTAGGGTCTCAGGGATAGGGCTATATCAGCAATTTAGCCAAACTCTACCTATATCTTGGGTGGTTCTTATGTGGGAGTTTCCTGCCCCTTTGCTGGCAGTAGGAGGGCCTTAATAATATTGATATAGAACCCTGGGCCTAAGATTGTTTCCTGCTCCTCCCTTTTACCCTTTTCCTGCTGCAAAGGATTTTCGTTTGTATCCTGCCCCCTAAGTGACTTAAGGTTTTTATTCTGTAGGAGAGAAGAGGCTGGGCAGGGCTTCATTCCTTTCCTGCAGCTCTGGCTGCTCCTCTCCTTCAGGATTGCACAATGATGGGAAGCTGTCTCTAGTCTCCTGCTCTATCCCTGTCTATCTGTTCGGGAGTTCTCACTAGAAGTTGTGGATAGGAGCTAAAGAGTGGGTGCAAACTCCTCTTTATCTGCAGCTTCCCTGGATTTCATACTTTCACACTATTTGATCTTTATAAACTTGTTAAAATTTTTAGGTAAGTTGTTATTATTTACTTCTATGCTGCCTTGTCTCTCAAACTCCTGTGCTCTGCCACAGGTGAGCCAATGCTCACATCCTGTTGTTCTTTCAGACTTCTATCTTTCCTTAGATTTCTGACTACTTGGTTTCTCTGGGTCTTTAGTTCCCTGAACGGTTGAGAAAGGGTTTGCACAAGCTCTGCCTGTGCAAAAATCAATCAGCAAACGATTTGCTTGAACTTGAGCTTCTTATTTTGGAAACAACAACAAATAAACAAACCTCAACTGTTTAATGATTGATTGTTGTCTAGACATTTATAAATTCAAAAGCCATTTATATTGAATAAAATTGAAAGGTGGTTTTTTTTTTGCTTTGGACATCTCTTAATATATAATCTGTCTTGTTCTTGAATCACATGGTGAATATGTTCTTGTTACTGATTTAAATTTTGAGTAACCCATAAAACATTCTCTCATGCTTCTCTTCTGTTTAGAAAGGAAAGTAATCAAACAGTTTATTAAGCAAAAATTTTAAATTCATAACATTAATTCAAAAAATCTTGTGTATTTTCAGCTAATTAGCAGAAAAGTACACATAGTTCCTTCTTTTCACCACAGTCATTAAGAGCTGTAGATTTATTAATAGAAATATTTATTTCTTTGGAAAATGGGACTCAGATTTATTTTCTTAAATGTAAGACAGAAAAGTGAAGCTGATCATTGATGGTTTTGTTTCTTGACTGAATGATGTAATTCATTACATAATGTTCTTTAGGCTTATAACCATACACCCTAAATATTATCACTTTTTCTTTTAACTACTCCACTTGAAATATGATTTTCAAGTATTCAAATGCAAATTGTATTTTTACTAGATATTTCTGGCAACTTCACAGCTCCATGCAGTGTTGGTGCGATTAATTTGTTGTTGTTTCTTCATGATTAAGTTACAACCAGTCATGCAGTAATTTCTTAATGATAAGAAAAATGAACCTTTGTCTATGTTTGTGTCTTTTTTGGGAGATTCTGGAAAATATTTTTTGTTGGACAGTGTAATTAAGTGATATCTTTGAGAAATCCCAGTGGAATGCCTTAGATTCTCCTATGAATCTAACGAATCAGCAAATCTTCAGGTGAATAGTGAAAATAGAAGATAAGAGTATTTAAAAATACTTATTTAAAGTTTTTACTTTGCATAATGTAGGAAACTTCACCAAACACAAATATTGCAATTCTGAAACTTTACATATTTAAAAAACCTTATGTTTTAGACTGTCACCTGAGGGAGCCACTTGAGAGTTAAGAAAATTATCATCAGTTTGCTACACTTGATATAGCAACATTGCTTTCTTCTTTCTAAATGCAGTCCATGCTGCCCTTTGTGGTTAATGACCAGTCAACAATCGAGGACCCCTGATCATTGGACCTCTGACTGTCTCTTAATAGCATCACAGCTGGTGTGAAAATACAAGTATGGGGCAGAAAATGAGAAAGACTCAATTCCAGCAGAAAGGAATATCGAGTCTCCTGCAGAAATAAGCAATTTTGGTAAGATAAGAAAGCTAATTAAGGAAATGGTTAAATGGATGTTTACATGTAGTCATTAACTCATATGTCACAGGCAAACTATCTTCTTTCTGAGTTGATATTTGAATCATATATGCAATTTTGGTGAGTCTCCACCGTGGCTTGTCTTTTGACAAGGTATAGGAGGGGTAGCAGACTTTAGGCTGAGGGAGAAAGAGGAGATCTGCTTGGGTAACTGGGATGGCTGGGGTGAGTGGTGATAAAAGGGGAGAGAGAAAAAGGAAAATGTGGAGGACAGCATTGTGACTTTCTCAGGTAGTGGTCGCCTGGCTCTGGTTCAGCAATCTGGACCTGTATCAGAGGTCAGAGAGACACAGACCATAAGAGATGACGTACGGGTCATTAGGTATACGCACAGGTGCTGTGAGGTCTACACTGCAGTTCTAAGCCATTGCAACATAGAATCCATAATGGATCTAATGTTCTCCCAGAAAGACCCAGCCTAAGAAGTTGCCACCCTCAAGCTTTCTCAGGCAAGGATGTCACTGAATCTTGTCAGAGCAGAAAAGCAGGAGACCAGAAAGAGCTCAGTTGAGACACTCCTGGGGGTTCTAGAAATGTCAGTGAAACTGTAGGGTGGTACAGACTAGATGGTCTCCATTATGTTAATGAGGGCTACAGCAAGTGAAATTTGGCTTATTAGTGTGAGTGTAAACCCAGGGGGGAAAGTCTTAAGGCCCATTCATCCTTCAGATTTGATCTTGACTGTCAGTTCCTCAGAGAAGCCTTCTCAGAAGTCTCAGACCCGATGTGGGTCCTATGTACATCCTCAGTGTCATTTTGTTCCTTAGTACTTATCCAAGTTGGATTAATATTTTTTTGTTAATATTTCTCTCTCCATTAGACTGTAAGCTCAAAGAGGGAAAAGGACTACAGGCCTGGAGCACAGTAGGTGATCAGCACTTGTTATATAAACAAAAGAGCAAATGGATGGATGAATGACTCTTTTGCTTGAGCAGTTCTGTGTATAATTCATTACTTCTTTACTGAATATTAATTAGCTTTGGGGAAACCTGTTAGAAACTTCTCTGAGCAAGTCCCCTCTGATAGATTTTATATTGGTTTCTGGACCCATACTCATGGTGGACAAAGCCTTCATTCATCCCTCATTGAGGAAATTATAGTCTAATTACAATATACCAAAGTAACAGGTAGAAACACTGAGAAAATTCAATCAACAGATTAATTTGAATAATTGACACCAGATAGCCAGTTGGTTTGGCTTTTACCCCTCACTGAATTGACTTAATTAACAGCTTGTTTTCATACTGTGTAACTATCTCTATGTCTATTGACACACAAGATTATCATTTACAGTAAACAAATTATCTCCCTTGAGAACTGGAGTTTGACTGCCCTGTTACTCTATGTACCACTGATTAGAAATTCTAACTGTTTTTTTACATGGCATGGCTTAATGATTTTGCTCTTGGTGTACGCTAAAATTTTATCAGTTGAATGAACACTGAACACAGAACATCTTGTTTCTAAATTTTAACACATAGGCGTGTTTTAAAATGGACTTTCAGTAATTCTGGATATTGCAAGAATTTAGAAGTAGATAGTAGTGGATTAGGAAGAATTAATTCTCTTACTTACTGATGGCCTTATAAGATTTGATGCAATACGTTACTCATGTCTGTGGAATCATACTGTATGATAAAATTATTTTTCTCAATGTTACTTTTCTGTTACTTTTTTTATACTTCTTTTTTGTTCCTTTTTTGGGTTAGAACTAATATTTGAGAATAATTTCACTAACATAATATGAGTCTTACTTCACAAGAAGTTCTAATAACAGAGACTGAGGTCGTTTTATTCATCCTCTGATGATACTTTTGAATAGTATTTAGTACTGTTGATTTATAAGCTTGTGATGTTTTAAAATAACATGGAATCCTATTTGTCTCCTATCATAAATGACTATGAGGCAGTATAGCAGGGGCTGAAAATTCTGCAAATTGACATGTTTATGGGTCTAGTTAAGGCAGGTAATATAAATGAAGGCAGCCAGTTGAGGTGACAAACAGGAGAACGCTTGCCTTTTTAAATAAAGCCACTATTATTTGGTTCCCGCAGGAATGCAGGATGCAAAAACCTTCAGGCTTTCTGTTTCTGGTTCCTTTTTATACTTGCAGCTAAGAAATGGATTGTAATTCTTTTTAAAAACAACTTTATACCTTAACATCAGATAGATCAATGTGCAAACCCTGGCTCTGCCACTTAAAACATTTATCTTGAAGACTAACAAACTCTAAGCATTCAATAAACGATAGCTGTGAATAGTCAAACTAGCACAATAGCTATTGAAGGTAAAACTAGAAAAACTTGTAAGTTGGATTGAGCTGCAGCTTCTGCATTGCTCAAGATTTCTGAAAACAAAATGTCTAACTATATACTCTGACTAAAGTGTGGCCAAATGTGTGTTCATGGATATTTAGAAAATAAAAGAAGAAAAGAGTTGCTAGAATTTCTAGGTAGATATAGATTGAAATTGAGCAAAAGCAGAAAGACTAATGACAAAGAAGGTTTTTTACTAATTTTGGAAAACTTCCTTCCTCAGAAATGAAGTGCCCTGCTCCTTCTACCCCATTCAAATGCATTTGCTCACCTCTGGTTCCCTCAAGGGTCTTTCTGAGTGACTGAGACTAATCTGATGAGTGAAGGTTCTAATGGCGTGTAATCGCTTAATGTCTTATCTCTTCCAGGTGGCTTTTGCATTTTAACAGAGGCCTTCAATGCCTTACCCCAGAGGAGTGTGTAATAAGATTAGAATGACCAGACACAGAGCTTTGCACCTGAAAGGACAGAGCAGTCAATGTTTGGGGATAGATCTGAGAATTTGAGGGACTGGTAAGGTCAAGGCCAAACCATTTTTAACAAGGAAGAAGGTTCAGTTCTCTCCAAATCTACACATGAGTAGAGTTTACTAGTCAGAACGCTCTCTATTCTCATGTGTACATATTATTTGAAAAGCAATTAATAATTTGACCTATTTGAAAACGTTTTAAACCAGTTGTGTTGGAATTACATAGGCAGATCATTAGAAGGCAAACAAACAGGGATTAGTGAGACAATCTCTTTTTTAATCTCCACTTTATGCTAGTATCTTGTGTTTTCTCTAACCACGTCAGCATAATATTATAATGAAGATCTCATTAGCTTTAACAAGCAGTATTTTGTTGTCATTATCAATTGCAGGACCTCTACCTGCTACAGTCTCCCAAGATTTTTTGGAGTTCTTACAGGATGCCACACACACGCCCACAAATTAGTCCTTTGTGGCATATACATTTCTCTTCTCTTCTGCTCAAGCTTTTTCTCTATTGCTAAGGCCTAAGAAGGCCAGCCCTGGTGCTCTAGTGGTTAAGACTTGGCGCTGTCACCTCTTCGGCCCAGGTTCATTTCCCAGTCAGGGAACCACACCACCTGTCTGTGGATTGTCATACTGTGGCAGCTGCATGTTGCTGTGATGCTAAAAGCTGTGCCACTGATATTTCAAATTACCAGCAGGGCCACCCATGGTGGACAGGTTTCAACAGCGCTTTCAGACAGAGAGACAAGGAAGGGGGACCTGGCCACCCACTTCCAAAATAATTTGCCATGAAAACTTTATGAATAGTAGCAGAGCATTGTCTGTTACCGCAGCGGAAGGTGAGAGGATGGCGCAGACAGACCTGGCAGGGTTCCACCCTGCTCTACACAGGGCCGCTAGGAGTAGGAATTGACTCCAAGGCACTTAGGGAAAAAAAAAGGTCTAAGAGAGCTATGAAGCTATGACTCACTATTTCTCCCAGTGGCCTGCATCACACTGGGAACCATTTCTTCTGTTGTATACTAAACAGCTTAACTAGGTGCCACAATCACCTCCATGCCCCATCCCTGCCTCCTCCCAGCATGGCATCTTTGATGGGCACTGCTCACATCTTCGCTCATGAGTTGGGGCTTCAGAGGGTCTGCAGTAGTACCATGCTCTTTGGAGTCCTTGGACCCCCAGTGCGGGGTTGCATTCTCAGCAGAGACAGGCAGATCACTTCTCCTCTTTTTACTCTTCTACTTTGTGCTCCAAAGCTTCATAGATTTTTAGATGAAATAATTCTCTCAATTTTAGTTATACGCTCTTTCTCCTTGAGTCCATATAAGCATAAATTGAGGAATAAACTCAGGGGAGGTATCATGTCTTGTTTAGAACAGACAGTCCTTTTAACAACAAGAGGTTTGTTTTGACCCCCTCTGTGCAACTGACTTCTCTTTCTTTAGGAAACGTTCTCTCTCTAGAGACTATAATGTCATAAATAGTTGCCTGCCAGCTACTCTGCTGACTGTCAGACACAACCACACCTGGGCAGGGAAACCATTTTCAGTTCCACAGGGCTGATGCACATCTTTAATTATAAGTTTTGGGGGGGATCAGAATTGGGTCTCTGTACTTAGATTTCCCAATTCTTACTTGTTTAAGCATAGAGAATTTATGAGAGTGTGGGTCTAAGACTTTTTTCTCCATTTATCAAAATCTATAGAAACATTTTCCCACCCTTTGCTGCAAATTTTCAAATAGACAAATAACCAGCAGGATAAAATTATCTACCTAAAATACATGAAGTCCAAGACCAGCCATAGAACTTTAATGGAGAAGATACAAGACCCAAAAGAGTCATTTTTATTTCTTCCATCCGTGAGTCAAAATAGAATCTGAAAGCCATCTAAGATCTGATGTCCTAACTGGTAAAGCAAAACAGGAAAAACCTCACTACTGTTTGTGTCTTATTGTATTGATTGCTGCATAACAGTCATTATCTCTTTATCCACATATCAGAACCTCCATCTTTTTCAGTGGTAACAAGACCAACCCCAAGGAATAAATTGCTTCCAGTTAATCATGCCTATTTGATCCCCTTTTGGCAAGGATTGGCCTAGCGATAGGCATATGACCCAGTCTGACTCAAGAGATAAAAGGGAAATACAGGGGTCTTCTGGGAAGTTTCCTTATCAAAGAGGCAAAGCATATGAGGAAGTCTCACTCTCAATGCTCTGGCAGCACTCATGCTTTCTGTATTTAGAAGTGGACATTTCAGGATCAAGTGTTTGGAGCTATAGCAGCCATCTTGGGATTTCATGTGGAGTAGGCCCAGAGTAGCAGAGACAATCAGACGTAGTGCTCAGACTTGGAGCAGCTGAATAAACTCTTGAATTGCCAACCTCCAAATTCCATTTTGAACAAACAGGAAATGTCCTTGTGGATTAAGTCATGGATTGGCAAATAATAGCCTGTGGGCTAAATCCAGTCAACCGCCTATTTTTGTAAATAAAGTTTTATTGAAACACAGTTATCACATTCATTTACATATTGCCTATGACTCCTTTCACTACAATAGTAGAGTGGGGTAGTTGTGACAGAGACCATACGGACTGCAAAGCTTAAAATATTCTTATCTACCTCTTTACATAAAAATTATGCCAATCCCTACATTGAGCCAGCATTAGTAGAATTTTCTTTTGTCATTGGATCTGAAGTGATAAAATCCTGATTCTAAGCATCTACATTTGTTGGACTAACAACCACGTTTTACAACCTATATAGCTGTTAAACCTTGACAAATTCTTTCCTAAATAAAAATCAGATTTTAAAAAGGAAAAATAAAGTATTTAGGAGCTTATGTTCATGTTTTATTTCACCCCTCAAACTCCAGCCAATATTTTGCGCTGAGATGAAATCATAACCTTAATTGTAGGCTAGTAAGATTTGAAATAACTTGATTTTTCTTTCCAAATGAGATGTTTAATGGAAATGCTTTAAGGGCCCCAGTTCCTGAGTGAAGCACTATTGTTACAGCTATTTCAAAATGACATTTATGTAGACTATGTAAAATGTTCACAGACTCATTAAACAGCATCCTACAACCCCCATTTATTCTTCCTCAGTCATGTAACAAAAGAACTAATCATGATCAAGTCCCAGTTTCAAAAAAATTGCTTTTTTAGCGGACTGCCCTGAAACTTAAATAAGCGATATTGCCGCACATACTCTTAAAAGGACTTAACACCAATTTCTGTAACTATAAACCAAAGACTTGTAAAGTGGCATGAGCTGCGATGTTTCCTGGAGGTATTCTATTGTCTGAAGATAATTAACTAAGACTTAATGTCTCCCTCTTGTTTCCTAAAGTATGTGACATAGAAATATACATTTAAGATTAACAATATTAATACGTTAGTCAGACCTCAGAGTGGGGACTTGCTCATCCTTTCCTCTCCTGTGATTGTAGAAGGATGGAGTATAGATAACATGATGGGCAGCCTCCATCCATGCACAGCCTTCCTCTGCTAATCTCACTTCTGCCCTATATGATTAAACTGTATTGAAAGATTCCTTCCATGATTCAAGAAGATTGTTTCTTAATATTTATTTTAATATGAAAGAAGGATATGCTCATTCATCATCAGAAATGTTGTTAAAACAGCGCTTCCTATGAACCACTGATGATGAATGGGATGATCTCTTCCTAGTACAGGAGAGAATATTACACAAATCTTCTGGAGTCTCACCACAAATCTCTCATAATAAAATTCAGCTCATCATTTTGCAGAATAAGAGTATGTCTTCAGTCATAAAAGGTATAGTGACAATGGGAGATGCTTCAGAGAAGGTTTTGTTTTTAACGTGCTTAGGCTTATGAGTAGGTAACTGGCACAGGTAAAGCCATATTTGTTTTTAACAGAGAAAAACTTAGGCTAAGAAAATTTGTTTTGAGTGGAAAGCCTGTGATGTCATCATATAGTCTCTGATATTTATTTGCTATCAATTGAATGCATGAATAGTTCTAGATACTGGGAGAAGTTACAACAGAAAATGCAAACAACAGAAACATTCTTTTAGGAGCTGGAGTAAATATATATTAAATAAAAGATAATGCTGTGTCCACTGAAATGACTACATTCATATGGTCCTTCAACAGTCACTGAGGCCCTGCTACATATCAGGCCCTGACAGACCCAGAGGTAGGGCTACACACACAGCAATGCTCCTACTGTCATGGAACTAACATTTAACTTGTCCTGGTGGTCTTCCATTTGTCACTTGAGAAACTAGCCGACAAATGAAGTCATATTTTCAAGCATCCAACAATTCTTTACAGGTTGGCGAAAAATACGCCTTTTTATTTTTATTAAATGTGTTATTCTTTGTCTACAGGAAAAAAAAATGATGAGGAACAAATTTGAATCCGATACTGTAGTCTGCGTAGTTTCCTTGGCTGTTAGGTCAACCTAAAATAAGGATCCATAAAACTGATCTTGAGCCTTAGACGCAGTGGTATTTCATGGGTCAATTCTCTGTCAGAATCTGTGAACATGTCAGTAGATCAATTCCTCATCATTCATTCCACTGATCTCCCAATGTTATCATTTTGCAGGTCAGGTGTGCAGCTGGCAGACAAACATTGCAAAGTTAGGTTAGTACGTGATGAAGATAGAGATTAAGATAGAGTAGTCATCATGGCTTTGAGCTACACACACACCTTCCAGGGTCACAAAAACTGGTCTTGGAGAAGCTGAGTGTCAGTTCAGTGGCCTGTCCAGGGTTCAGAGTCATGGACTGAAAAACTCAGACTTTTTTCTGTCAGCTAAGCAAAAATGCTTGAAAGTATGGGAGATAGAATATCTGAATGTTGCTGAACTTGCTGAGGAAATGTAAGCAGATCTAACTACCTTCAGAGTCAACCCAAGAGATCCTTTATTGTGCCCAGGGTCAGCATGGGATCTTCTTCTTACGTGTCTATTCTATCCTACCTGTATTTCCAATCCCTACAGTGCCATTTAGTTGGATGTGGAGGTTGCCCAGAATCTCCACAGATGAAGCATTTTATCTTAAAATCTATTCTTGTAACAGGGAAATAATATAGGTTTAAAATAAAGATCCTAAGGAAACTTTTAGTGTGATAGGAGTCCAACTGGATGCACTATAAAATTTCTTCCCGTGAGGGATACAATCTCTGTAATGGAAAGGAAGAAAAAAGCCCAAAGGATATATTGAATACAAATAATGGAATGGACAATTATAAAAAAGGCATGAAATTAGCTTTGCATTATCATGATTTCCTTTTAAAACCTTTAGAATATTTATGAGGAATTCCTATTTATGTGAATAGGCTATATATAGCTTGTGTTGTGAATGAAAAATGGAAGTCCTTCTGGACTCATACAGCAGCATATGAAAATGTGTGAAGTGGTATTAATCAGAATGTAATATTTAGCCATAGTGAACTACTTAAAATTTAAATAGATACAGTAGTTAAATTATCTAGGTGTAAATATTGGTCGGTAAATCAATCTAGTTAACTCAGGATTTCTCAAAGCTAGCTCTTTTGAGATTTGGGGCCACATAATTCTTTGTTATGAGGGGGATCTCCTGTGCTTCATAGGATGTTTGGCAACATCCTTGGCTTCTCCCGACTGGATGCCAGTAGAACTGCCCCACAGGTGACAACAAAGGATCCCCAAATATTGCCAAATGTCCTCAGGGCGGAAGTATTACCATTGGTTGAAAGCCACTGAGTACACTAAACCCTTTTTATCCTACTTTAGTATTCATGTGCTACTATAGCAAGCATGAAAGAGAGGAAGAGTTGCGAATGGGGTGTAATAATTAATCAACTGTTCATTTTTGTAGAAACTAACTAATGCCTGAACTATATCAGCAATTTCAAGATTGAGAGTACAACAAACTCTAGCCTAACATTAAAACTAACAAGAGCATAATTAAACCTTATTTCTATTACTGGGGAGGCACTTTAGGTTCTTGTAGACTTTGGAAACATTATTAGTAATGTGATTATCATGCTGTAGGTACACAAGAATGCAGTAAATATAATGGTAGAATTGTGTCCCCAAATGTAGAGTTGGCTGTTTCACCGTCTTCTGCACTGATTAGAAGACATATAGACTATCATGTAGAGTTTTGGAAAATCAATTGAACCTCATAGAATTTTGGCAAATATAGAGGGATTTCAGGGGAGGAACACCAAGTCAAGGAAAATTCTTAAAAACATGTCTAAGACATCAGATTGGAGAGGCAGGTGGACCAGGGGATGGTTATTTAGATAAAAATAGATTGAAAGTTGGAATATAATAATTTCTGTCAATAATTTGAAACTTTCATGTGGGAGAGTGAGTTTACTTATTTTCCACTATTTTTCTCCAGAAAGTAGACAATTTGATAGATAGTCTTCCTATGATGGTGGACAAAGTTCCACTCAGCCTGGCTGACTCCTCATCCTTCAGGTCTCAGTGTCAATGCCATTTTTTAAAAATGTATTCCTTTGCTTCCTTTATTTAAATTAGAGCCTCCATTATTATTTCTCATAGCACCTTATCTTTTACTTTATAGAACTTATTATTATGTGTAGTTAATCAAGTGATGATCTGTTTAGCATTTGTTGATCCACCTGAATGTAAGTCATAAGAAGGCAGGTGTTTTGTTTGTTTGCCATTGCAACATCAGCACTTATCTTGGGGTCTGGCACTTAGTGTGTTCACTAAATATGAGTTCCGTTAGTAAATGAGCAACATGAGTGATGTTTTAAAAACAAGTTTTACAATAATAAAATAATGCGCTTGGCACAACTGTACTTCTACAATTGTTATGACCATTTCTCATCCTATTCCAGAGGTGAGGTAAAGTTGTGTTTTGGAGCTGGCTTACACTGGCTCGTGAGAGCCAACTGTGTGAATGAATCCCTTCCAAACTCCAAATTCAGTGATGTCGGGTTTTGGTGGGAGCATTTATACCGCACAAATAAGCAAACCCTGTAAATCAGGGATTTTTTTCTTTCTGAAGAGCTGGTTGTTGAACAGTTATCAATACATTACTGATGTTGAGGATATTTCTGTACCAGTGATAAAGTTGGAAAAAGGGGCTTCTAACTTCTGTTTCTACTCTGAGTCTCTGCTTCTCCAAAAATGGCAACGCTAGAATTCAACTTCAGAAAATGGAGGATTAAGTTGTTGGGAATAATTCTCTTGCTGAGTACAATCAGAAAAAATGGACATGATATTTAAAGACATGTTTTAAAGGCAACATAATGCTGCCAAGGTAGTGAGAATTTATGGGGATAAGACCCTAGAGAGCAAATAAACCAAGAGAGATGAGTGGCATTTTGTGCTGGTTTTCCTCTCTGGCTATTACTAATTCCAACTTTTAGCTGAAAGGTTCAAAAGCTGAGTAAAGCACTCTCACAAGTAAGAAGTGTAAAAATTGAAGCCAGGGCCCTACCACAAATAAAGATCCTTGTCAAATGCCAGGATTTTAGTTAATAAGAATAATTAAGATAAATAATAATAAAATAAACAAGAATAAAGATGAATCTGAAGTAGAACACCTTTAACAAAAACTGAAATCCACTTTAAGAACATCTCAATCCTTGACTGAACTAAGGAAACCCACCCTTAACCTAGCTGCCTGCCTAAAACAAAAGCTAATTCCTTTTGGAGCTTCACATTATCTGTATACTTTTCATATACAATATCTGATACTCAAACAAAAATATCATTCTAGGCTTGCAAGAAGAAATTTAGCTAAAACAAAAGAGGGGGAAAAATAAAATAGGAATATCTTACAAGGTGTATTAGTTTTCTATGTCTGCTATAACAAATCACCACAAATTTTGTGACAACACAAATTTAGTATCTTATAATTCTGGTGATTGGTAATCTGAAATAGATCTCATTGGACTAAAATCAAAGTGTCAGCAGAGTTATGTCACTTTTTGAGGATCTAAGAGACAACCCATATCCTTTCTTTTTCCAGATTATAGAGACTGCCTGCATTCCATGGCTAGTGGCCTCACCCTTCTATTTTCATAGCCCGCAACATCAGGCAGAATCACTCCTCACATTAAAATCTCTGGTTCTGCGTATTTTGTCTCCCTCTTCCACTTATAAGGATACTTATGATTATGCTAGGTCCAGAGTAATCTCTCCATCTGAAAGCTATATTATTATTATTCCATCTGTTTCAAGATGGAATAATCTCCCCATTAAAAGGTCAGCTGATTAGCAACCTAAATTCATCTTCAACCTTAATTTCCCTTTACCGTGTAACCTAACATATTCAGAGGTTCCGGGGAGTTAGATCTGGGTATCTTTGGGGAGCCATTATGCTGCCTAACACATGCAGGGTATCCAGAAAATTGTTATATGATACATTTTGAAATGACAGTGGTAACTATACTCGAACAATTCAAATATGAGATAAAGAATTTTGGCAGATAAATGGAGACCATGAAAAAGAATAACAGGAAATCATTGAGATAACAAAACTGCAACAACTGAGATTAAGACCTCAAGGTAAGGGTTGAAGAACAAATTATACAAATCTAGAGACAAAACTGGTGAAGAGGAATATAATTCAGAAAAAAAAAAATCCAGAATGAAGTGGAGAAACATGAAATGGACAAGAGAGAAAAGAGCATAAGTGACAAGCAGGACCTGGTAAAAAGGAATAATATATATTTGTGTTGAGTCCCAAAGGAAGAGGAGAGAGACCATAGAACAAAAGAAATACTTGAAGAGAGAGCGATTGAGGATTTTACAAAACTAAAAGAAGACAGTGAACTATGGTTTTGAGAAGCTCCAAAATTCTAATCATGTCAAACATAAGGAAAATCACATGTAGATACATCATGGAAAACTGCTGAAAGCAAAACACAAAGAGACATTCATAATAAATGTTCAGAATCAAAAGATATATTAATTCTGATAAAGGAAGACTAAGATTGACAGCTGACTTCTCATGATAAACAATGGAAACTAGAAGATAATAGAATAATATCTTGAAAGCTCTGGAAGAAAATTACTTCCAACCTATAATTCTATATTCAATGAAAATATCCTTTAGAAAATAGAGAAAAGTAAAAATTTTTCTTTCAGAAAAATATTGAGAGAGATAATCTTCATCAGTGCTGCAGTAAAAGAAAGAAGAATGCTTTCTGGGCAAAAGGAAAATAATCACAGACGGAAGTTGTGAGATGCTGGAAGGAACGAAGATCAGTAAGAACAGTAAATAATTTGATAAATCTAAATAAATATTCACTATACAAAAAATGATAATTTATTTTGGGTTTCAATATATGTAGAATTAAAATATACAACAAATGTAGCACATAAATCACAAGGACAGAGAGAGGTAATGTATTCTAAGGTCTATGTATTGTCTGGGAAGTAGTAAAAATATAGGGTGCATGTAAGTTCTGGTTTGCTTTATGCCTTTATCTAGGCGTAATTGATGGTAGAGTCTTGCTTCACTCTCAGTGTCCTGATTTGGGCAATAAATGAAATGTTTGCCCTTTAAGACTATTAATTTTTATTAGAGATTGATAAATCAAGAAATCATGCTATAATATCATGAGTAAACATTAAAAGAATAGCAATATAATTTGAACTCACAATCTAATATAATGGAAAGGAAAGAAAAAGAACACAGAACATGTAGTACAAATATGAATCAAATAATAATATGGTAAATTTAAAGCAAAGTTTATTGGAATTTTGACTAAATGTAAATACATTGTTTACTCCAATTAAAAGATAGATTGTCAGACTGAATATAAATGCCAAATAATATCTACCTATAAGCTGTTTACAAGATATATACTGTGATTAGAAGGACACCAAAAGTTCCAAAGTAAAAGGATGCAGGAGAAAGTTGCTGTAACTACACTAATATCAAATACAGTAGATTTTAAGTTAAAAACATACTAGAAATTGGGGCCAGTCCGGTGGTGCAGTGGTCAAGTTTGTGTGTTCCACTTCTGCAGCCTGGGGTTCACGGGTTTAGATCCCCAGGGAGGACAAACATGCTGATTGTCAAGCCATGCTGTGGTGGCATACTACATACAAAAGACAGGAAGATTGGCACAGAGGTTAGCTCAGGGACAATCTTCCTCACCAAAAAATCCAAAAAAAAACAGAAATAGAGAAGCCTATTACTTAATGATAAAATGTTTAATTTACCAGGAAAATATCACTCTGAATTTGTGTGCACTTAATAAAACATAGTATGAAAATATAAAGCAAAATTGACAGAACTGAAAGAATTATACAAATGCACAATTATAGTGGGAGACTTTAACTAAAAAAGAAACATAGAAAAGATCAGCAAAGACAAAAGTTGGCTCTTCAGAAAGATAAAATTGATAAATCTTGGTGATACTGATCATGAAAAAATGAGAGAAAACACAAATAACTAATATGGATAATTTAAAAGGTGGCATTATTATAGATCCTAAAGGCATCACAAAGATAAATGGAGAGATTACTTCTAAACTTAGTTTATGAGAAAAACATACTAATTTATGTATACCAAAAAGAATTGACAAGCACATTTGCAAGAGGACAATTAAATGCCAATATCTTTCATGAATATATTTACAAAAATTCTACATAAAATGCAAGCAAACCTAATAGAGCAATATATAAAAGCAAAAATGCAGCAGAATTGTTGTCTATTTTATTAATGCAAAGTTAGTTTAAAATTTAGAAATCAGGCTGGCCCAGTGGTGCAGCAGTTAAGTTTGCACATTCCTCTTTGGCGGCCGGGGGTTCGCTGGTTCGGATCCCGGGTGCGGACATGGCACTGCTTGGCAAGCCATGCTGTGGCAGGCATCCCACATATAAAGTAGAGGAAGATGGACACGGATGTTAGCTCAGGGCCAGTCTTCCTCAGCAAAAAGGGGAGGATTGGCAGCAGTTAGCTCAGGGCTAATCTCCTCTCCCCTCCCCAAAAAATAATAAAATAAAATTTAGAAATCAATGTAAATTGCCATACTAATAGAATAAATGAGAGAAAAATAATCACAGTAAAGTCAATTTTAACAGTAAACACTACAAACAACTTAGAAGTTCACCAAGAATAAAATGGTTACATAGATTGCACTATAGTCATACAATGTAATATTACACAGCAGTGAAATTAATTTATTGCTACAACAAAAAAATCACATAAGATAATCTCAAAAATATAACATCCAGAAAAGAAACTACATACTTCTGTATGATATGTATACTCCCAAAACAGACAGGATTAATCCATGGTATTCAAAATGGTATTGACAGTTAAGGGTCCCTTTTGGTGTTTTAATGTTCCATTTATTTTCTTCAGATGTGGTAATATACTTTTTTGTGATAATTCATTGAGCTATACATTATAATTTGTGCATTTCCATGTATAAACATTACTCTTCAGTAAAATGTTTTATTTAAGAAAATTGCAACTTCAAGGGCTGGTCCCATGGCCGAGTCGTTAAAGTTCTGCGCTCTCCTCATCGGTGGCCCAGGTTTGCAGATTCGCATTCCAGGCACGGACCTACTCTATTCATCAGCCGTGCTGTGGAGGCATCACACATACAAAGTAGAGAAAGGTTGGTGCAGATGGTAGCTCAGGGTGAATCTTCCTCATAAAAAATAAAGAAAAAAATGACAGCCCCATAGACTGGTTTACTTCCCATTTGGTTTTGACACATATAGTCCTTGACTAATAAACATTTTTTATCAGTTCAACATCTGTTATTGGCTTAATCTAATCAAATCTATGGAAATGATTAAATTGGTTAAAGTAGGTAGGAATGGCTTTGGGGGTACTACTACATCTTTTCTAATTGATTAAGCATTTTATAAACATAAAATATCATGGCAATTAGAGGGATATAAAGGGCAGACTGATATACCATATAGTGATGCAAAGTCCTTAAGTAATTTCAATGAATAATACAATAAATACCAGTTTTAGGGGAAGGGCATTTGTTATTGAAAGGTCCTTATCCATCCTTACAGAAATTCTGTTATTTAGGATAATCCTAGAGCAAAATATACATAAGCAAATATTTGTGAATTCAGTGTTGATTTCTGAGCACGGAGACCATTAATTGCTTCTCAGGAGGTCTCCCAGTTTCTGAGACTTGAACACTGATCAGCAAGTCAAGTTGTGCAAATTTGTGCATTACCAATGATAGCACTCCAGCGACCATTTTTTGAAAATTGTTGCATGTTCTTGTAATCTCAGCACCTACAGACATCTTTATTCAAAGAACCATGTACTAGAAGGTACTTTCCATTAAAATGTTTTCTGCTCTGTCTTTTTCACTCTGGCTTTTGTATTGTCAGGGCTAGGGACGCAATAGCTTGACAGTTAAAAACAGCAACAATGAAATTCACAAGTCAAGTGTTTGTTCCTTCAAGAGATGTGGAATAAATCATCCTCTTCCAGGAAAATGACAGTTTCTTTTTTGGGGGTAAAATGCACACTAATCTTATTTTAACAGAGAGCAGCAGGTATTGCTTCAGAATTTCAAACTTCTTTATTGCCTGTGCCGAAGGACAATGGTTGAGAGCTGCCTAGCAGATTGAGCTCAGTTCACACTTCCACACACAAAATAATAATCAAGACATCACTCCAAAGCTGTTTCAGTGACATGGCAGCGACAGACTCTCTCTGCTTACCAGAGGGAAGTGCTTTCTAGGTCACGAGCAGGAGACAGGCATTTATTAGTTTGGACTTTCAGATAATCTTCCCACTGCCTGAAAATCCCATTAAAGAGTACAGTAGTGGTTTCAGCTTCGTGACTGAGGCAAAGGTGCTCCTGTCTGCGAAGGCGCGTGTTTTCAAGATGTCTGTTCACTTGATTTTATGAGAAATGACTACTGGAGGAAAGGCAAGCATTCTTCACAGAGGGAAGAAAGCCCTTTGAACTTTTTAAGCAATAGCCTCCTTCAAATCATCTAGCATTGCTGACAATTATTTTCTGTTTGCCAGAGTACTACAATCGTAGTTCATGATATTTTTGAAAGCATAAAGCCAGGATTGGAAGCTTTGAGGCTGAAACTTCAGCCTCCATCGCGGAGTGCTGACTATAATTTGCCTCATTTTTCATGAAGGTGGTTTTGGAAACTGGCTCCAGAGGAGGCTTTGATACTGTTAATAGATCTGACTAACACCATTGAGGTTTCTCCTCTAAAGCTCACATTCACCTTTTAAATATCTATAATGTTTTGAATAAAAATCCAGTGTCTCTCCATCTAGAGAAATTTATAGCAAGAAAGTTCCTCTAATGAGAAGATGCTGAGGTCTGACCTACGGACCAGCATGTTTGCAAATGTGTCATTTTTCATTCTAGTTTGATGGACTAATTCAGACATAGACCTGTATGCTTGTCCCCCACTCAGTGGTCTCTTCCAAGAAGCTAGTGTCCACATCCCAGGGCTGTCTTGATACAATGAGATCATGTTTACAAAATACCTGCTGTGCTGTAGATGCGTAATAAATGTCACCTGTTACTTCTGGTAGCTGCTATGATTTCATTAAGTTAGAAAAAGCCAACAGCAATGCAAAGTATACAGAAGAATGTACAGAACTCAAACACTTGGAGTGTTCGATAGACAGGACTCCAAAATGAGGGAGATTCATTCTCAAGGTTTTTGTAAAATTTCATAAGAGATCAAAGACTCTTTTCTAAATATTTCACTGGAAATATGGCCTTCATCACAGTAGAGAAGCTGCTGAAAGATCGTAAACACAGAAGAGGCACGAGAGAGCCACAAACTCTGCAGTTTGCGTCAGCCTGTCTAGGCTGGGTTCTCAGCGCTCATCTTTGGTAGCTGAGTGATCTTTGGTAAATCACATAAACCTCTCTGAACCTCCTTTACCTTATCTCTCAAAAGGAGACGAGGACATCTCCTCTGGCTGTCTCACAGGGATGTCGTAAAAATAGAATCGGATAGTTCAGGTCTGCACAAATACCATCACGTTTTGTTTCTAAGCTGCAATAGAGGCTTTCATGCTCCCATAGCTTTCCTCCCCTTTCTCTGGACTGAACCACAGAAGCATGTCTTCTACACAAGTCCACCCTCAGTGGACCAATTTCCTATATTACAACAACCTCTCCATCTCTGGCCCCCTGCCCACCCAGCTTCCAGGTTTGAGGAAGGGGAGATTTGAGAGGAGAATTTCCAGGTGGAGAGACAGAGAACAAAGTCTATACCAGGAAGTTCTGCCTTTTATTAGTCACCATGGCCATCATTTCACCCACAGGTAGCCCTGTGTCCCCCTTTTAAATAGATAGTCCCCAAATCAACTGAATTGCTTTTGTTGGCTTCACTTAGCATAGCTGAAAAACAGTGACGTTTTCAAAAGCAACTTTAATAAAAACATTTTCAATGCAGAAATGAAATCATTAAAAAATGCCAGTAAAAATGCCAAACATTTTTGAAAAATTTGTAACTTTACAGCGTTGGTTGACCTTGTTTCCACATACCAGAAACTGCTAAGGAAAGATCCTGAAGAGAACCTGTGTACCCTTTTGAACCACAATGTAACAAACACTTCATAATAAAATATCCATTTATTTATAAAGTAAGTATTACCCATACACAGCAAGAGGGGGCACATTCTCTTATACTCATAAACCTGTTGCTCCTTAAAGTTCCAGCCCTTTTCCTTCCTTCTACACTAGTCAGAAGTCCAGCCCACCATCACTGAGGCCACTTCTTTACCTTCCTTCGGTCTGTAATCCTTTGACGTTGATTTTCTATTACCAGCAGTTTATGATTCCTATTTCCTTCAGGTTACCTATGAACTACAAGTTACAGAATCAGTTTCTTCTCAGTCTGTGTGCTTCTTGGTATTTCCTTTAGTCAGGATTCTTGGTTGTTAGCAGCAGAAACCTCACTGAGAATGTTGAACAAGGGAAAAAAAGGCATTTATTAGAGTGATTCTAAGGAAGCGCGCAAATTTAAAGAAAGTGGTAAAAAGTCAGTCTTGAGAGAGCAGGAATGAGGTCAGCAACAGTGACCTCAGAGATCTAAACTCTGTCAGGACTCTACCCTCCCATCTCTCTTCATTTTCTCTCTGAATATCTGTGGACTAGATCCTCCAAACTGAGGGAGACAAAGCTATTCATTCAAGTTCCAAGCTCATATTTTCACGGCTTTGTCAACCTTTAGGACATATCTTCCTCAACTTTCCCTTCTAGCCAGAGGAGAGTATTCAAACCAGTTCCATGTTGGAGTCCCAGTAACTGTGATCAGGGGCTGAAGTACCATATTCAGCCCAGCTTGGGATTCATGGCACACCTGTGTCTCAGGAGAGGGTGGGCATGGTACTAAAACCAATGGACCAAATCAGAGCCACAATTGGTGCAGAGAAGTACAAGTTCTTCTCAACACTAATGGAAAGTTCTTTCTATGTAATTGAAAGGAGCGAGGAGGAAGTGTTGTTATCTGAACACAGGGACACCAGCAAGTCAAAATAATACCCCCACGATCCTCTGAATCTGACACTTCGTTGGCAATCTCTACTTCCTTGCTTGTGTGAGACCACAGTTTTCCTAGTTATTCTCCTACTCCCCCGTGTTCCTTCTGGGTAACCATCCCTGGCTTATTTTCCTCTAAATTTAGGCATTCCTTTATGTTCTATCCTTGAGCCAGGTCTTTCTCTCTTAAATACTTTATTCACTTTTGTAGCTAAGCAATCCTCGCTACTTAGATGGCCCCCAAATATATATCGGTAGTTTTTCTACTAAACCTTAGACCCATATTTGGACTCTGTGCTTAATAGCTCAGTTGGATATATTCAAAATCAAATTTATTATCTTCCCACTCTTTTACATTTATCTTTATTTTGCAGGTTGTGCTCAGAAAAGCAGGCAGAGTAGGCAATTGCTAAGAAGTTTGAAATTTTGATCCACATTCTCAGAGGCAGGAATGTGAGGAGGCAGCCATTGATACTAGTACGTAGAGATTACTAGAAGTTGAGCAACTAGAAAAGAAGAGGGTAAAAGCTTTGGTCCAAAGCTGAAATTTTATAGCATTTAATCAAGGTAATGGGACACAGGATTCAAGAAAACATTGTAATTAATTCTCTTTTCTGTTCCGGTTAGTTTTTCAGGCTGCTTTTGTATGTGCTCTCTCATGCCCTACAGCATCTTTAAGATAGCACATAACAGCTCATTCGTAGCCTTCATATTGTCCTAGTCATCCTGTATCAAAGAGTCATCCGTCCCTCTCATCTTCTCCCTAGAGTTAGCTGTCAGATTCCTTCAGTTTTAGCTCTGCGAAACCTAGTTCCTATTTTTTTTTTTTTTTAAATTCTGTTGCTACTCCCTAAGGTCAGCCCTTTTTTATTTTCCTAAATTGTTACAATAGCTTCCAAACTGGGCTCCCTTTTCTAGTCTCTCCCCGCTCAATCCAACCAGCCTACTGATGCCAGAGCAATCCGTTTAAAGCTCAGCTCTAATCATGACAATTCTGTTGGTTAGAGGGAAGGAACTGGAGTAGGAAGGTAAAAGCGGGGTGCAAAGTTGATGGATGATCAGATGTCTATTTTTTATGTACTCTTTGAAGATACAAAGGGTGCTTACGCCAAATTTACTTATTTTTGACAATTTGGGGTTGATGTGTGTGTATGTGTGGATGGAAAGATAAAATGTCTGGCTAACGGAACATCTAAAATGAGGCTTTCATGGACCCAGCTAGTGCCATGTAATTGTTCATCTTGAGGAGAAGATTGATGAAATGCACTTCTCTCTTTTTATGCCAATCTAATGTAATTAATGCTGTTGCTCAGAGCAGAAGGGAGTGGTGATTAAGAGCACAGATTCTAAAGTCAGAAGACCACATTGGAATCTTGGCTCTCTAATCTAGCAGGTGTGCAACCTTGTAAAATCATTTAACATCTTTGAGTCTCAACGACCTCTGCTGTAAAATGAGGATTATTGGGTAGATTTATTTATTGAATAGTTTATGTTAGATTATTGGGTCAATTTATTGTGTGGATAATACCAGATAATCTATATAGAGCATATAGAACAATGCTTACAAAGTAAGTAATAATAATAGCCAACATTTATTGAGTGATTACTATGTATCAGGTGCTGTTCTAAGCACTACTGATAAGTAATGCTTAAGATGCTGTTTAATACTGATAAGATGCTATTTTGCATAATGTAGTATTATTATGTCCTGTTTATACATCAGGAAAATGAAGCATAGAGATGTTAAATAACTTGCCCAAAGTCATATAGCTAATCTGTGATGGGATCGGAATTCCAAGTGGTAGTCACACCCAGAATCTGTGATTTTGTACTCTGCAGTACACTTACCTCCCTGCAAATGATAACCATATTATCCTTTTCCTATCTCAAGCATACAATTATTTTGCATCACCAGTATTCAGTGAGACTGGATGTGGGAATCAGCAATTCTCATTCTGATAAATCTTCAATGGTTTCCATTGCCTGCAGAATAAAATCCATAATACTTGTTTAGCTCAAGGTCTTTTGTAATGTGCACCTTTTCAGTTTTACTTCCTTTTTCTTTTAAAAAATCATAGAATATGCTAGAAAAATTTCAACCATTTCTAGGTCAACAAGCATTTTTTTTTTCCATTTTCTCAATTTTGTACCTTGGCTCTGCTTAGAATGCCCCTCATGCCCCTCGCCCCATTCACTAGCTTATGGTCTAGTCAAAATGTCACTCTTCATGAAGAATTCTCCAAAATTTTATTCTGTTTACCAATAGTAACATTTTTCAACATTTAATGCCATGGATTTTAGTTACAGGAGAATCAAGATTATACATTTACAACCAGAGTCATTTCTCTAAAGTTAACATGTTTTGAGATACTGAAGCATTACTGAAAAGTTTTATGTTTTCTTAATTGTTTTTTACAATTAGATGGACCAAAGCAGGGCAGTGATCTGTAGAGAAACGGTTGTGCCTAAAACATCTGTTCACTTCTTAGAGAGGATATTAGATTTAACGCCTCAATTTTGAAATTTGTTGGAAAGAATCCTAGCACAATCTAAAAGGTTGGCCAGCTGACTAAGGGGATAGAAATTTGGGGAAATTAGAGAATTTCCCCTTCAGAAGATCGGGTAGAACATACTTTGAATTCGTCCTGAGGAAACTATACTTGAAGAGTTAATTAGGGTAGATACTTTGGCAATGATTGGGGCCTAGTACTTCAGAAAAGATACAAACATTTCTGGCAAAAAGAGATTCCCTCCTGGGGCCCTATTTAGCTTTGGGCTATTGATCAGATGTTTTAATGCAGCTGTAGTTGTTGGACTACAGATGGGGAAATCCTGCAGTCTCAAAAAACGTATAGAAATCATTTTTAAAGCTACATGAATTAGCTGGTTCAGTTGCTGATAAAGATGGAGGCTCCAGATTTATCTTATTGAAACTACGCTGTTAATGACAACCTCAGATCTGCATGGGTCATTTCCATTCAGGTAAAACACAAAGTCATTCACTGATGTCTATTAGTATCTGAGTTTTACTTTGTTTGGGGGGAGGGGGTGGAGTGTTAAGAAGATTGGCCCTGAGCCAATATCTGTTGCCAATCTTCCTCTTGTTGCTTGAGTGAGATTGGCCCTGAGCTAATATCCATGCCAATCCTACTCTATTTTGCATGTGGGACACTGCCACAGCATTGCCTGATGAGTGGTGTGAAGGTCAGTGCCTGGGGTCTGAACCCATGAACCCCAGGCCACCAAAGCAGAGAGCATGAACTCAACCACTAAGCCACAGGGCCGGCCCCTGAGTTTTACTTTTGAGAGGATGTATTTCTTATAAAAAGATCTCACTTAAAAACATTATTGGCTATTGTCATGTAGAGGTTTTCACAGAGGATATCTAATCCTATTCCTTTGAATAAAGACTGGTCATCCTGAATGGGGAGGTCTGTTTGTATTGTGAAAATACACAGCTTTGGGAGGGACACAAGTGGACATTCATACAAGGGATTCCTGTATAGCTAGTCAGGGCAGCTGAATCAGTCATGCTGAATGACACGAGTTGAAGTTGTTTCTGTTCACCTCTGGTGTCCCTATGTGATTATCACTTACAATAGCTAGATGACTTCTCCAAGTTTACTTGGCTCTTTGACAGATAGAGCTAAATACACTCCTCCCCTTAATTATCTAAGTATAGAGGTACTGTAAATAATCTGCTGGTACATAGTTAGAAGGAAAACATCTTGAGGAGAAAATGAAGAGTAAGCTATAAGTGATACAGATTTCAGAAAGCTGTCTGTAGAAATGGGATGAAAATTAGAACAAATGGCCTCTCTTTTTATTTCTCCATAATTTCATTATTAGATACAGGGAGACCAGCATTAGAGACAAAGAATATGTTTTTACCTAGCCCTTTATAAAATGGAATTGAGCAAAAAGTTCTGGTAATTAAACACTTGCCAAAATTGTTTCCTAAATAATTTTCCTCTAGGATAATCTGGAATTTAATACAGTTAAATTAATTAAATGTTTCTGTGTCTGTATTACTGGGTAACTTTGGGGTCAAGTGGGGAATGGAATTGCTTTTTGAAACCCTTAAACGTTCCTCAAAGAATCACAAAAGACCTGCCTGTGTCAGCATCTCTTGGGTTGTTAATTAAAAATATGGATTCCTAAAATCCACTTCAGACATATAGAGTCAGAATTTTGGGGGCTAGGTCTGAGAAATAAGCATTTTAAACGAATTCATTTTAAGAGTCTTGTTCTGAATATTTGAAAATCATCTGTTTAAGGAAATCTAAATATTTGCCTAGGATCTTAACTATCACTAATATGTACAGAACAGGAACACAATCTTTAGTTGAAAAGCAATGGATCTCTTCATGTTTGAGAAGAGTAGACTGGGAATCTTAATTATTCTTTTGGTAAACCTGCGAATAGGAAAGCGGACCCCAAGTGTTTCAGAGGAGAAAATATAGGTGATATTTCCTATACTGGGCTGGAAGAGAATTCTTTTATTGTGAGGAAGAATTTAGAAGAAAAACTCCATGTTTTTGAAGTAGTGATCATTTTATTGTCTCTGAATAAACACAATTCTGTGCTAGATACTAGGGATACAGAGATGAATAAGACAAAATAACTATCCTCCAGGAGTTGACATTATTTTTGGAAGACTGACTTGAAAACAAATAGTGGTTAGAACAGAGTCAGTCACAAAGACAGCACAAAGGAGGGAGCGATCAGGGAAGGATCCCTTAAATTAATTCTTGAAGGATGAGTTGGAATTTTCAGGTGATTGATAATGTAAAAGTGTAGGCAACAAGATTGAATTTCAGGCCAAGGGGCGATATGTGTAAAAGCATTGACATCTGAAACAACATACTGTATTTGCCAAACTGTGGATTACTTGATGTGGCTGAAATGTCTAGAACTGTGCATTTGATAGATTTCAGATCCTAGCCACATAATGCTGATAATTGAGAGTAGGCTCTGTGAGCATAGTCTAAAGTAAATAAGTGTAAAATAAGGTTTCTGTATGACCTTCCCTTTTGCTGTCAGTAACTATTTTGATCTCTTTTCTTTATCTGCACATTTTTCTTAATTGATGCTATCCTGCCTTATGGCTTTAAATACTAACTCCGCTGAAGAATTCTGGTGGATATTTACTGCACAAGTTCCAGACTGGGATCTTGTTTCCTATTTCACCTCTCCATCTGGCATCTTAAGGATAGCATATTCAAAATGGAACTCTTGATTTCACCCTCATAAACCTATGCCTGGTTCAGTCTTCTTCATTTCAGACAACCAGTTGCTGAAGCCAAAGACCAGAGTCCTTCTTAATTTCTCTTTATCTCTCATCTCCCACACTCATCCGTCAGTTTTTATCTGCAAAATATGTTCCAGAATAGTCTACCTTTCTCTATTGCCATTGCTCTTTATCACCACAGCCAACGTTAGGTCTAGTCTCTTGCCTCTTCTTGCACTCTGATAATCTGTTTTCCTCCATTAGAAATTATCTTTATGGCATGTAAATCAGAGCACTCTCTTGAATCTTAAAGCCTTTTCTAGTCACTTAGAATAAAAGCAAACTACTCCCCGTGGTCTTAAGGCCCTGCTTGATCTAACTTCACTTTGCCTCTTTGATCTTATATTCCCTTTTTCCACCATCACTGGGCTCAAGTCATGCCAACATTTCTGTTACTTCCACACGCCCAGCTAGGTCCTGCCTCAGGCCATTGCCATTGCTCCTTGTTTTTCCCTTCTTCCTGGGATGCTTTTCCCTGGCTCTGAGCAGGAAGGGCTCTTTCTCATCACTCATGTCTCAGCTCAAATGTCACCTCCCCAGAAAGGACTCACCTGATCCCTCCATCTAAAATAGTTAATCTGACAACTGGCTAGTTGCTATTCACCATATTGCCCTGCTGTTTCCCATTTAATATTTATTGATGTTTCTAGTTATCTTGTTATTTATTTCTGTTTACATTCCAATTTACATTTCTCTGTGAAAAGGTCTCTTTTTTTTTTTTTTATTCACCACTGCATTCCTTCCAGTTGGAACTTTTCCTGGCACAGAATACACCAAGGGTGTCCTCTATAAATATCTGTTGGACAAATGAAAAAATAAAGATAGTATTTTCAACTAAAATTGGGGTGAACGTAATCTCTATAATTACACTGTCCAATAAACCAGGCACCAGCCATATGTGGCTATTTAAATTCAATTTAAAATTAACTAAACAAACAAAATTCTAAGTTCAGTTCCTCAGTTGCATTAACGACATTTCAAGTGTTCAATAGCCACACGTAGCTAGTGATCATTGTACTGGACACATAGAGATAGAACACATCATCTTTGCAGAAAGTTCCATTGGGTAGCACTCTATTCTAGAGAATAAAGTGTTTAAGCCATAATAAAAGAGTAGATGTTAAAGGAAGAAATTTCTAAGCAAGACGGGTGATATAATTTAAGGAGTAAGTGGAAAGCCATGAGATTTTCTTTCTTATAGCTCTCGTAAATAGGATAAATCTTCAGTTCTGGAGAAGGCTTAGCAGTCACATAGCCTGCAAGTGGGTGTTTGGAATTTTGACCTCCCAAGGTCCCTCGTGGACCTACACATAATTATTCTTGTGATCTAAATTAAACTTGAATTGTGCCAGCCAAATGCTAAATCTTTCACAGAATCCACAGAAGACATGGTCTTTGATTGCAAGGAGTTCTTCAAGACTCTTTTCAAACTGTATTTAAGAATAGATCCCATTTTGCAAGAGCTTTAATGAAAAGATTCATGATGATTGATGACTGAGAAAATGTGAGTGACAGAGCCCAAGATTTCAAAGCATCGACTTGTCCTGTTTAATTTACAAATTAGAAGAAATTGACTTGTCCTATTCAATTTGCAAAACTTCAAAAACTCTCCAGTTTAAACTACTAAAAGTTGCAGCCATGTTTTATTAGATCTTTACCTAAGGGCTTGTCAGAATTCTTCTAGCAAGATAGTGTATGTTCTAGCTCATTCCCAGATTTCATTAAGGCTACCTCTCTTGTTATGGCAACCAGTCAGAGCTCTTTGGAATAGTCTCCGAGACAATATTTTAAAGGAATGTTTTACTGAGTCTGAATACAAATATATCCGTGGGGCTTGTTTGGTTTCAATTCAAATCAAGCGAAAAGAGACGACATTGCTTGTCTGAGAAAATTCGAGCATGGTTCAGAGAATTCTTCTGTTCTATATACACTGAGCATGCTGAGAAGGGAGCAAGAGGGAGAACAGAAGGATGGAAAACTCTTGTTTTTGGAAAACCAGCTCTAGCCTAACTTTACAGAATGGCGAATCTGCATGTGGCTCCTACCTGGAAAAAGGCAGCTTACTTGATATTCAGAAGAGTGAAATAGCATCAGAAAAACCTTTCGTGAGCTGTTTTCATCTTTGCTGGCTTGCAATGTCATCACGTGTTTCGGGCAAATAGAGTTCGCATCAGTTCAGTTGACAGGACTTCATGAATTTTAATGTCCTGACTCCATATTCATGTTAGTGTTGATGTTTCCTAGCACCTTTTTCTTCCCCTTCATTTTTTCCGTAAAAAGCTGGATTTATGCCAAAAATATAGAGTACCGCCTTTCTGTAAAGTATTTGAAACAATTAATGAAGGTTAAGTGGAAAATTGCATGAGTTTGCAAAATTTGTTCCAAGAAATTCATAAGCTATAGTTTAAGTTTCATTTAAATGGGTAAAATGGTAGACACATTTTCTCATTTTACTCCTAGGCTCTTGAACTTGTTTAAATTTGGACTCCTGCACAAAATCTTTCAATTCCTTTCAGTCTTGGATTTAGACAACCTGGGAGCTCGTTTGTCATGTCACTGCAAGAGAGTATTAAAACTTTGTATGCTTGCAGAAAAATTATTAATACATTTTTAAGATTATGTTCACACATAAAAAGATGAGTATGAAACCATCCAGCTACCATTTGGTTATTTATTGTCCAAGACACCTGAGTTTGACACTTTGGAGTGATGTTTTCACATGAGTAACTATGGTTCTCCCACTTAACGTATTCAGAATTGGTATTTGGTCATCTGCATGTTCAGTTACCCAAAGAGGGAACATGCAAATTATGATCTGAGGCGCAGAGAAAATAGCACAAAAGGGAAAGGTTATGCTGATAGAGAAAAATACACAAATTCACAATTGCGTGAAAAAAGCAGTTCAATCAGCATATTTGTTTTCCCACCCTGCAGCCTATTACTGTAGGGAAGACAAGATTTGTTTCTTGAATAGGCAAAGCCAGAACACATTTTTATTCTTGCTACATAATAGATGTTATTTAGAGACACGGAAGTTCATAAATAGCTGAAAAGTTACAGTTCTGGATATAACAATTCGGAAGACTTGAACACAGATGTATCATTGCTCAGTTTGGTATTAAGTTAAATTGTCGTCATATCAAATTCAAGCCCATTTTAGAAACTTGAGACAGAGCTTTTATCAGCTTTCATTGAATTCAGCTAGTTGTTAGGTTTCTTGTGGATTGCAGTTCGTTAAGGTTAGCTCACTAACTCCATATTGTGTTCTCAAAATGTGTTGCCTAAGTAGGGTTAACAGTGGGAATATGGGGATTGCTGTGGCTTTCTGAATTTTGGGTTTAGAAAGAATAAGAAGAATTTCTGATTTAGAAGGCAAGAGAGTTAGCTTCAAATAATTTAACCTTAAATTAGAGAATATATAAACTTAAACTCTGACTTCCCTCCAGAAATATTCTGTTGGTATATAGGTTGGTCCCTTAATTTCATTAAATATAATATTTTCATCAATGACTCTAAACATTTTGACCCTGTACTTCTTCCAAGATGATCACCTCAAAATGATCACCTCAACCCAAATGTCAAGAAAAAAATTATTTCTAAGCTCATGGATACAACATTTATTTTGAAAAAAAGGAAAGCTAAAGAAACGTCTTTCCTTTAATCATTTATTTCAGAAATGAGGAAGGCTTTTACTTGAGACCATGGTTCCATATCTGTGAGAGTTTAAGGCTATACAAAGAGAAGGAGAATCAACAAGGGGCAAGGCCAGGATGCTAAATAATAAAATAAGATAAGTGTTGCCATAGAACTTTAAAGCTGAGTAGGGCTTTAAAGGTCTTTGTCCACTTGATTATAAGTCTATGAGGGAGAGGACTATGACTATCTTGCTTATCGTTCCCTCCCTGCTGCTCCCAGTAGCTGGCACAGTGTTGGAATAAAGTAGGAGATTAATAAACATTTGTTGAATAAATAAGTGAACCCAGAGAGAGGAATATCTTTTGCCAGTTAAAAATGAGTTATACTGTACATCCAAGCAGCAAATCTCAGCCCTTTGTAGTTTTCTGACTTCTGATTTGATGCTTTTTCATGACTCTGATACTTTTATTTTTATAAGCAAACTCTTAGAAACCTGACCACAGTCAAATCAAGCAGCGATCAATATGAGCAACTTCATTTTCAGTGGGGTAAATATTTTCCTGGAAAAGATGAACTCATCACAATAAATCTAACTTTTTTTTTGAAAATAAAAAGCCACCATTAAAGGTGCAGTCATCAAGGTCTAAGATCTAGGGTGACCCATTGGTACCAGTCTGCCCACGACTTTCCCAGTTTCAGCACTGAAAGGCCCGTGCCCCAGGAACCTCCTCAGTCCCGGGCAAACCAGGATGGTTGATCACCCTACTCAGACCTGAAAGAGGCATCATTGGAGTGAGGAAGTTTCTTGAGGAAATCAGAAACTCACAGGAGTGCATATTTTCTCAGAAAACTAATCTCATTGTGGTATTTTTGGGGAAATAGCATCATTTTAAATAAACACAAGATTTCAAAGAGATATTCAAGATATGCCTTAAAAGTTCTGAGGTCCTTGGCTGTGTAAAAATTACTTGGGTGGAAAAGTATAAGAAAGTCTGATATTTTGGTTGGACTGGAGGAGTATGGGTGGATGTAATGATTACACAAGATTGTCTAGTTAGAAGGTCTCACATGACTAAATAACGCATACTCACGTAAGACAAGGTATATGGTATGGCAGGAGAATGAACACCCAGGTAGTTATTGAACAATCCAAGACTTCCAGGGGCAGCTCCCCAGGGACCTCTCAGTCAGGCAGGATGGATATGCTTTGTCTTTGGATTATGAACTATCCAAGATACTTGCAAGATACTTTATTTTTCAAGAGAGTTCAGGCACTAGTTTACTGAATCTTTACAGAATTTTTTTGTACCCTGCTGGTGACACAGCTAAAATTAGTCTGAGTAACCAATGAAACCAGATTAGGCTATACACTCTAAACACTGCAAACAATCTAGTACAAGATAATTCCAGGCAATAGCACAATATACCTATCACATCTCGTCTTTATCTTGGCCACATCAAGAGATAAACATAGAACTACTCAAGTCAGCTATCCACCTTCAAGTCAACCCTAACTATACATAGTGGATAGTTATTGGAGCTTACATCTTAGTATTTACATAGTAAGAAGTGAGTTTAGAATGGAGTTATGATCAATGAATGTAAAATAATGAGCTGAATTGGAGATTGGCTCTCAGAATACTGAAACAAGGAGATAATTGTTGATGCCTGAATGTTAGTTTAGAATAGATGAAATAAGTATTACTTTGTGATTGAGGTAGTAAATCTAAGGAAATTAATGTTCTAAGAGGTTTGAGAAGATTACATCAATAACTTCAAAATAGATTTAAGTAACTCATGTTGACCTAACTTGATAAGATTTTAAGGAAATGGGAATATTTTCAGATATCCTTGTACCCAGAGATTGATATCAAAAAGGCTGACACCTCTGTCCATCATAACTCCATAGATACCCTGACAGAGAATTAGCATTCTGCTCAACAGAACACATGATCACTCAGGTGGCATTTCTCCTGTTCTTTGTTGATTCGTTTTACCAAGGTTCAGGATTTGAGAGGTGGTAGCTAGAAAATATGGTAAGCTAGTCTATGTTATTGAGTCACTTCCATAGTCAGCCTCCACTTACTTTCCTGTCTAATCCCCTACTATCCTCCATTCTGGATTATCTTGCATCCCTTTACACCATTCGCTATTGGTCCACCCTGGGCTAGTCACTGTTCTCTGATCTTCCAGGCTCTTCTCCATCCCCTTGGTTTTGAAAATGTGGTTCTGTCATCTTGGAAAAGGGACAAAATAAGCATCTGTAGTCTTCCTCTTTAAATGTTGCATCTCTCTGTGTGAGGGCAAAATTACACGTGGTTGACCCATTGTAAATGCTCAAAAATGTTTGCAAAGTGAATGAGCGGATATTAATGTATTTTCCTCCTGATAAACATATGTATATTTCAGTGGGATCATTTTTTTACACATATGAATGGTCTGAATGTATCATTTAATCTGGGAGAAGAAAAATGTTTTTAGTTACATGGAGCCTTATATTCAGCTTTAAATTCACCCTTGTGGGAGACCTGCCACATTTAGTTGTCCTGCTCATTTCCCACATTGATATTTAGACGACTTTGGCAATCTTGAGTCACACAAAGCTCCAGATTGCTTATCATCTAGCATCATGGGAAGTGTGCAAAAAAGATAAAGACAAAAACTCCCATACTATATAGGCACAATTTAACAATCTGAAGTATAGAAATTAAATTAAATAAAATTGTCATTTCTGAAGAGTATTGTACATATATATGTGTGTTGTTTTCCTAACTCAGGTGAAAATGTAAATGAAATGAGACCATAAACTTATGAATTTAAATACTTAAAATATAAGAAGATATAAGTATGGAAATATAGAGTAAGATATTACTTCTATTTTTTAATTTAAAAATAACTGATTTTGGTTCTACATTTTACTTATAGTTTTTTCTTTCACGAAAGCTCCAGCATAGCATAAGAATACGTTCATTCCACCACTGAACTTAAATAACAAGCCAGTTTATTACTGGCCAGCTTTAAGCAAAGAAATAGGACACATTTAATACCAGAAAAAAAAAGAGTCTTACATTTTTCTCCTGAATGTCCCTATTAGGTCATCCACACAGAAACTTCTCTGCAGCAACTGGTAAAAAGCTTTTTATCCAGATATAGTACACACTGGACTGAGGATTTAAAAAGGATGTAGAGGTTATTTCCAGTTCAGCCCAATTGATTTTCAATATGAATTTGAACAGATAGTCTCTCATCCTTTTCTTACTGCAGATAACTTACCTTTAAGCATAAGCCATGTGAACATCCTTTGGCAGCAATGTACAGATTTTCCATACCCCCAGCACTTGAAGTTACTTATAGTAGAGTAATTTCAGCTTGGTTTTAGTTTTATTTCTCATTAATTCATTTTTTTGGAGAGAGAGTAGGGGACTTGGCAGATTCTTTTGGCTATTCTAAAAACCTGTTTTCTAAACCATAGTGAGTGTTACAACCCTTGAAAAACCAGCGGTTTTTTTCATGGCTCGCCCTCCACGGCTAATTCCTGCCAGGAGCCTCTCTTTCAGTAGATGCTGCTCCTTGAATTTTAAGTTCCGACTTGGTGTCCCACGCCATGTTTTTAACTTTCAGGCCCCTCTCCCTCCACGTTACTATGGAGAACAGTTTAGAATTATTTAAGATCAATTATAATTTGTAGTTTCTCTCTTAGGTCACCACAAAGAAAGATATGAATCCTATAAAGCTTTAATCTCTGTGCATTATGGGGAGCAGGGAACTGGTTCAGAGGATTCCTGTGTGGCTTCCAACATGTTGCTGTATCAACCATAAGCCTGACAGCGAAACAAGAAGAATTCTGCATGAGTTAAATTGGCCCAGTGAAAGAAAACAAAAATTAAATTTTTTAATTTTTTGGAACACAAAAGTAATACATTATCATCGTTGAACGTCTAAAAAATACAAGAGAATATTAAGAATATAAAGTTATCAGCATGCTACCACCTAAGAAGTGTTAATGTTTTTTAAGATCTCTATGTAGTAAAATATTGAGAACGCGTTATATTTAGTTTGCTTTTTATCTTTTTTGAGGAAGACTAGCCCTGAGATAACTGCTGCCAATCCTCCTCTTTTTGCTGAGGAAGACTGGCCCTGAGCTAACATCCGTGCTCACCTTCCTCTACTTTATATGTGAGATGCCTGCCACAGCATGGCATGCCAAGCAGTACCATGTCCCCACCCGGGATCTGAACCGGTGAACCCTGGGCCACCGAAGTGGAACGTGCACACTTAACCGCTGTGGCGCTGGGCCAGCCCCTAGTTTGCTTTTTTTTAATGTTATTATAGTATCTTTACAATTTTTAGCATGATTTTGAATTTTCCATTATGTGGGTGGTCTATAATAACCTGGAGTTATTTCTATAGAAAATTTGGAGACCAGGCCTAGTCTTAGAATTTAAATTTTCTGTCTTATCAAATATATAGTTGTTGATTTTTTTCCTTTGAATTGTGTTTTCCTCATCTGTGTGGGGTTCACAGGGCAAAAGAAGTGGGCACTGAGCTGTCCCATACCTTTTAGTGCATAGGATTCTGGTAGAAATGTTGATGCAGGAGTGTGACAACTTGCCAAAAGTCACACAGGAGGTAGCAGTCAGACTTTTAAACAGTAGTTTCTGTTTTTAAAACTTTCACTCTTTGCAAGATGCCACATTGTAATTTGAAGAATAAACACAGTGGTTCAGAGTATATACAAGGGTAAGGAAAAAAATAATGAGAAATGCATACCTGTGGGACTGGAGATTTAGTGTTCGCTGAGAGAAATCCCATAGTTGTTATTTCCCCTCTCTCAAATGGGGGATTCAGTTGCAGAATCCACTAAGAGAAACAGAAGCCCTTGATGCAGCCCTTCCTACATGCCAGGTCTCAAGTCTCCCTCCTTACTACCACATTGCTTAGATGTGCTGGTTACTTGAAAAATAAATCAATGGCTCCATCAATAGAGGACTTGTCTTAGACACTGAGTATTTTTTAAGAAAGATGAATTGTATATTTATCTTCTCTGTTGTTTTCCCCACAAATCCTTTCATGTCATATTAGTGTTTCAAAGTTTACTTGAACGATCCTTAGAAAAACCAGGAAAATTGTTAAAACTCAAATTCCTGGCCCCTACCCCAGACTTTCTAACTTAAAACTGCAGGACTAAGGACATAGGATTCTTCATTTTAAAAAACATTCCACATGACCGTGCTGCTCAGCTTGAAACATGGGACAAAAGAACTCTGCCTAGCTGTGTTGAGGCAAAAATGCTTTATTACGATTACAGTTTATATTAGTCACCTCTTTTTAAGTACTTACTATAAGCCAAACACTGTATTTTTATGTATTATCTTACTTAAGCATCAGATATATAAGTAAAAAATACCTCATTTCTACAGATGATAAAACTAATAATCAGAGAATTAAGATAAAGTTGAAAAAAATTGAAATAAAGACTCAACCACCCACACACATGAACACACAATACAAGGAAGGTAGGAGACAGATCTAGGATTCTAATCGGAGTCTGGGTAACTTCAAAGTTTGCTACACACAATCTTGGCCAGATTAGTCAACTAGTGTTCTGAAACTATCTTTTATTTTGACCATAAATTCTCAAGGTTGAACTGACAAGGATTGTTTCCACTGAAAAATTTTATTGTAACGATTCTAGAACTGTTGGCTTTCAGATACAAAGCCATATCCCAAGTGGCTTGGCTCAAGATGAAAAGGCTATAGGGTGGAAAATATGGTAAAGGAATTTGACCTTCTCCTTATTTTCAGCAAGAGTCACACTAACTTTCTTTACTGTGCATTGCAGATAGACCATAGGCACAATTAAAGCTTCGCAACTGTTCTTGCTAAATCTGCCATTGTTACCCACTCCTTACTTTGTGTCCTTTGTGGATAACTGCAGTGACATTGGTGTACATCATCCCTGGTGTTTCTACCCATGGCACTTACTCACTGTAAAAGGTATTTCAAGGGTGTGCTGAAAATAAGACTCCACATCAGATGTGATAACTAAAGTGAGCTTCTGAGTTTTCGTTTGGTTTTGACTGCTCTTCCGAAGCACTTTCTGAAACAAGGCAGTGTTTTAATGTCACAGAATCCTCCAGAGGCAAGAAACAATGCATCACAAATCTGCATGAAAAGGTAGCTAGATGAGAGCTGAATGTAATTCTTTTGTTGAAGGCAGTGCAAATTATCTCAAAGAGCCACGGTAGCAAGTTTTCAAACAAAGCCATAATCAAAAAAACTCAGCTGAAGATAACATTGCAGCTGAGAGTTGGCCAAAGGCTGTATTTTTTGAGGCCCAGAAAAAGCCATATATTTCTCACCTTCAAACACGGCAGTTAAATTGATGATCTCCCTTTGTTTCTTTCTGTTTTCATTCTCTTTCCTCCTACCGTTACTCTTATTATATGCCTTAGATGATAAATTGTCAGTGTTTGCGGATTTTCTTATATGATCCAAATTTCATTACTTGACCCACAGCCTAAATCATCTTCATTGAGTACAGTCCTTGATCAGTCTCCTTAAATTCATATTGTTTACTGGCACAGCCTTGAAAATGGTTTCCAGAAATTACATACACTCCCATTCCTACTCTCATACACAAATTTATCCCATCCACACCCACACACCCAGGCATGGACATTCAAATTGTTTCAAAAGTTTGCACTTCCCTCTGGGCTTCCTCTTATTTTCCTATCACCTACTCCCCTTACCACTCTCAACTCTTTCCCACCTCATAGAGCTGAAAGACCGTAAGACAAGAGACAGCAAATCACGTTAAAAACTGCAAGTTCTGAGGCCCGGGAGAATTACAATATCAGGCTGGGTCCACTGTCCACCAGGTGTGTAAAGTTGGGCAGCTTGCATTCTTTTCATAACCTCAGTTTCCCCAAAAAGAAACGATGAATGAGCTTATATCTGAAATCCTAAATACAAATGACTTCATAAGGAGTGCAGGTAATTTCCACAACTAAAATAACAGAAATAACTTGGTAGAAGACAACAGCAAGTCCTGAGAACTACAGACAAATTGAAACTGTGTACTCAGTATACAAGTATTAAAAATGCATGACCCAAAACAAACAAGAGAGAAACATACTGTCTGTTCCCTGGATGCAGCCCATGAGCTATCATTGTCCAGCCGCTGTTTACATCTGCTGTCTCTCTCTCTTTTCTTACCTCTGAAATTCTATGACCTTCTAGTGTTAAAATTCTTTACAGAAATAATTTTTAACAGTATCCAAAGCTAAAGAGGAAGGGAAAAAGGATCTTAGATTACTGTTAGGTTCCCTATCTCAGACCTCATCCTATCAACCTGAAGACATCCAAAAATAAGGCATAGGCTTGGGAGCTGGACATAGTTCTCACTTGGGAAGGAATAAGCTTTGTTCACACTTTGTTAGGAAGGATGGATCTGTTGACTTTTGGAGAAAAAACTGGGTCCATTCAGGACAACTGTATGCACACTCTAGAAGGCAAATCATATACCAAAAATTATTTAGTTAAACATAAATCATTTACAAAACCTAGCAAGTAACATGCACTAAGGTTATCAGTTATACAAGTGGTGAAAACCTTTAGCTAAGGCAGGATAAGACAGAAGTTTCTGATCGACTCCAGTCTTCCCAGCTCTTCCTCAGGATCCAGCTAACCTTCAGTGAACCACAATATTTTTATGTCATTCCAGACAATGCAGAGGTTTTGCTTCCTTGTATTAATTTTGTATTAGTTTTTGCTTGTGTTGTTTTCCAAAGTTAAGGGTAAATAAGTCTTTATCTTCATGTTAGAAGGAGTCTTGCTTCTCTCCCCAAACATGGAAAATATCAGCTTCCCACTTACTTCCCCTGGAATTAATGTCTAGATATGAATGTAAGGTGTTTTGAGTCATGAATGTAAGGTATTTTGAAATAGCATTCTTTTTCTTATGTTACATTCCATCTTTAGGAAAGAAATTTCTCTTTCAGAATGGAGTCTGAGCTTCAGTTCAGTTCAACACATATATTGTGCCAGGCACAGAAACAGAAGGATGAAATAAACATAGAAAGAAGAATGAGGAGATTCTTACTCTTGAGGGAATATATTCACTTAGAGAATATAGGCACATGTAACAGATACTTTTAGCAAAAGGCAATAAGTACAATAATACATGTCTCCAGGGTGCTTTGAGGGTTCAGCATAGAAATAGCTCACCCAAACTGGAGTTGAAGTTCAGAGGACAAGAAGGTTTTCTGGGTGTTATGAGTTTTGCCTGCCTTACAGAGTGACAAGCAATGAGCTGGAGATGGAGATATTAAAAAATTGAGAGAGTTCAGGAAATTTTAAGAAATTCTGTATTGCTTTAGTGTAATATATGGTACAGAGACTATTGAAATAAGAGCTTGGCAAGGAAAAGCTGGGTGATAAAGAGACTTGCCCATTATACTAAAAATTTTAGATTTTAAAGAGTAGACAGTGGGGAACAAGAAAAGGTTATAATTAAGGGGGTGACACCTGATATCATTCTGATAGATTTGATTGGTGTAATATGGAATTAGGAAAGAAATTAAGAGCCTACTGCTGTGTGAAATAGAGAAAAGGCATTTGAGAACAAAAGGAGTAGAATGATTAAGGCCTCTTTGAGGTCAAATAAGAAAAAATATGTGATTGATTGGATGTTGAGGATAAAGTAAAAGAAAGAGCTGGGGTTGAATTTCAGATTTCTGTTTTGTGACATTGAGCTGATAGTAGTGATACCAAGTGAGATGAGGAAATCATATGGGGAATATGCTTTGTCAAGGAAAAACATGAAGGAATCATTAGATTGTGGTTGTGTTCAGGCTGGGATACACATAGGCCAACGAGGTAAAGAGTATAGAAGGAAGTTGGATATGGATTCACAGCTTATGGAAGAAAAAGACATGGATGTATAATGTGAAGAATCATTGTCATGGAGATGATAATAAAAACTACGAATGTAGATGAGATTCTCCAGGAAGAGTTTAGAGTAGAGAGAGTGAATGACAAGGAAAAATCCTGAGTTTCTAGAGAGTATAAATCATGATGAACATGTAGTGTTCAACCAAGAAAAGCAAAGTTGGTTTAACTTTGAGAATCAATGAATGGGATTCATCATATTAACAGCATAAAAGAAAACAATCCTATTATCTTTGTAATAAATGTAGAATATTTAATGACATTTCACAATTGATGATAAAAACTCTCAGCAGAGCAGGAGAAAGAGAGAACTTCCTCAAACTATAAAGGAGATCTTTGAAAAAAATATGGTTATCATCAAAGTTAGTTCTGAAAGACTGAAACACTTCTCCCCTAAGGTCAAGTACAAAGCAGGGATGTCTGCTCTTATCACTTCTGCTTGACATTGTACTGGAAGTCTAAACCAGTGAAATAAGATAAGAAAAAGAAACAACATTATTCAGATTGGAAAAGAAAAACCAAAACTGTCTTTATTTGCAGATAATATGAGTACATATATAGAAACTATAAGAAATATACAAAAAAAAATTTACCAGCACTAAAAGTCACTTTAACAATAAGGCAGGATGCAAGGTTGAAACTGGGGGGCCAAGTTGCTTTAACTATACTCAGCTGTTTGCAAAAGTAGTTAGATGATGCATTACTAAAACCCACCCTATAGATAACATCTCTGATGCTTGGGTCACCATGGTAATGCATGGAGTGCTGAAGTTTTTCAGGAACTGAGAGTCAACAACCTGTCCAGTTCAGGCAGCTTAAGACCACTGACTCATCAACTGGGCTGTGTGGATAACTGATAGGAGACCCTTTGACATCAGGGAGCTGAAAACTCCATCTTCAGATGCTGCTAACATGGCCATTTTGTGAACATGTGTCTTATGAAGAGCCATGAAGCTTAACTACACTTGTCCAGATCATCAATCACCTCACTTCTCCTTACCTCCAATCATCTATCTCCACACTGCAGACCACTCTGCCCCCTTATCCCATAAATATCCCTACTCCCCATTTTCAGGGAGGTGGATTTGAGATTTGCTCTCCTGTCTCCTTGCATGGCTGCCTTGTGAATAAACCCTTTCTCGGCTGCAGACTTATCATCTCGGTGATTGGCATAATTGTGTGGATGGCAAAATGAACCAGGTTCAGCAATAAGTTCAAGTTCATTATATTTTTTAAGATAAGAAACAAAAAATTGGAAATTGAAATAAAAATTGTGCCACTTTAAAAAGCACAAAAATCCATGAACTATTTAGAGAAAAGCTTAACAAAATCTGTGCAATGCTTGTAAACTAAAAATATAAAACACTGCTAAGAGAATTTAAAGAAGATCTAAAGAAAGAGAGAAATATCTCATGTTATTGAATTGGAAAGATCAATACTAGTAAGATGTCATTTCCTCCCAAATTGATGTATAGATTTTATGCTGTCCCATTAATATGTTCAGTAGGATTTTTGATAGAAATTTCGTGCATATTCTAAAATTTATATGGACATTTGAAAAACCAAGAATAAGCAAAACGCTTTTGAAAAAGCAAGAACTGATCTGGAGGACCTACATTACCTGATTTCAAGACTTACTATATAACTACAATAATCAAGATGGTACACTACAGCCCGGAGAGTAAAACAAAACAGAATTGAGCATCTAGAAATAGACTCATGCATATAAGGGCAATTTATTTTTAATAAAGATAAGATAATTCAGTGAAGAAAGGAAAATCTGTCTAACAAATGCTTCCGTGGTAATTTGTCATCTTTTTGAAAAAAAGAATGAACTTCAAAACCTTACGTTACACTATCCATCAACTGAAAATCAATCAGAGATCTGAACTTAAATCCAAAACTATAGTATTTCTAGGAAATGTGCATAGAGAACTTTTGTGACCTTTGAATAGGTAAAGATCTCTTAACTGGATAGCGCAAAAATAAAAGGTAGAAAAAAGAGACAAACTGCACTTCAACAATATTAAAATATTCTGCTCTTCGAAAGGCACAATTAAAATACACTTATGAATCTTGAACTAGGAGAAAATATTCACTATATATATTTGAAGAATAATTTTTATCAAGACTGTAAAGAAAAAGACTTATACCCCAATTTTAAGCGAACTAAAACAGTTAAAAAGCAGGCAAAATATTTATGGGCACTTCACAAAAGGAGATATAAAAATGGCCAATAAATACCCAGAAAGGTGCTCAACATCTTTAGTCATCAGAAAAACGCAAATTATAATCATAATGAAACACTTGTACACACCTATTTAAAAGACTGGAAACATCAAGAGTTAGAGAGCGTTTGGAGCAAGTGGAGCTCTCATACGTTATTGGAGGAAATGTAAAATGGTACAATCACTTTGGGACATTTTGGCAGTTTCTTAAAAAGTTATTTGTTCACTTAAATGACTCAGCAATTCAATTCTTAGATAATTAGCCAAGAAAAATGAAAACACATATCCACACAAAGAATTATATTTGAATATTGGAGCCACTGTGTTCATAATAGCTGCAAAATCTGTACATAACCCAAATTTCATTTGATGGGTAAATGGGAAAACAAATTATGGTGTATCTATATAAAGGAATGCTACTCATTAATTAAAAAGGAATCAACTATTGATATGCACAACATGAATACATCTCAAAAACATTATGCTGAATCAAAGAAGTCATATACAGCATATGATTCCACATGTGTAATATGGAATTTTAAAATAGGCAAAACTAATTTATAGTGACAGAAAGGAAATCAGTCACTGCTTTGGGTTGGGAGTTGGGTGGGTTATTGACAGCAAAAGGACATGAGAAAAATTTTGTGATAATGGAAATGTTCTCTATCACAATGCATCAAAGTGCACACTTAAAACAAGTGCATTTTATTGTATTGCAACAAAATTGATTAGAAAAGTAAAAAATGTATATTGATAATGGAGAGATAAGAGAGACTTGAAATGTTCAAAAGCTGCTATTGAAGTGCCAATAGAAAAAAAGTTGAAGATCTTAGAGGAGATCTATTAACTCGAGAGGTAGGATATCTGGGGAGACAGGAAGAAATGAAATCAAGGACAAAGATGGGAGGCAGGTGTTACATGACGAATAGGATATTTTACATTCTGAGATAGAAGGGAAGTAAGCAGTAATACACTGTTTCTGTGTATGGGGCTGGATCTAGAAACATGAAGGAATTCATGACACATAGCTTCAATTCCATTGGTGAAGTAGGAAGAAAGTCTTCTGTTGAAATGGATTTTCCCATTGATCAAAGACTTGCTTGCAGAACTTTCAAGTCAGAAACTAACATTTAAAAAGGGACATCATTAAATATCAAACTCTTGTCCCTCTATCTATTCCAATTTTCCTTCTCTTGGTGGTATCTATTCAGCTCTAGACTGACTCTCGATTTAATGAATCTCTTCACTTAGAAAAGAATGTGAAAAACAATTCAAGTTATTGAAGAAATATCATAAATACTAAATATTCAAATTTTAAAAATTGTAATAAAACAGTAAACAGGTTTTGGAAAAAATTTTAAATATTTCAAACATTTAAAAGTAATGAAAGACTAAAAGGGACAATTTTATTTCAAGGTTTTCAAAAATATGTATGCCAAAAATAAGCTTACTATTTAACTTTTAATAAGATGCTTTCACATTTTCTTATTGTCCTGGATTCATGAGATCATATCTTCACCCAGGAAAAATGTATTCTTCTCTTTCAGTTTTTAAGATGTCTATTTGTCAAAATTATGTTCTTTCAAAAATATCTAATTACTTCTGTGTTTCTACTTACAGGTTGTTTATGTAGAAATTCAGATTGATTGGACCATCAAATTAAGCCACTATAAAAGAAAATAAGTTATATAATCAAAACACCACAGTTAAATCTTTCTAATTTCAAATTCCAATGTCATAAATATATTCCTTTAATTAAAAGTCTTAAGCAAAATTGTCACTTAAGAACACCCATTAATGGTGCTGTAAACAGAAATTGACTGGGGTGTGGAGAGCAAGAAGCCAGGGCACCAGATGTTAAGCTACAGCTGGTGTAATCAATAAATAAGTGAAACAACAGTCATTAAAAGGAGTGCTAAATGGCAATACTTTAAAACAGCCTCGATGTCACATTTATGTAATCGGCATCCATCTTCCAGGGGCCTTCTCATGACTCTGTGTGCTACCCAAGGAGTCAATTCAGACACACTGAATATAGTGGCCATTATGAAAGAAACAGCACTGCACTCTGGGAAAATACGTTCAAATGTCTTATTCTCTAACACACAAAAGAAAACATGCAAAAATGCAGGATAGGAATTTACCAGAACAAATTCAATAGTTATATATTAGATAAAACAGTAATTTTTAAAAAATGGATCAAGTAGGACTGCTGAGCCCATAAGTCATAGACACCCAGTTAGAACAGGGTAAGCAAAAGGATGAGATTATTGAAAGGATGCTGATATCTCAGATAATCTAAGAGAGGAGCTGACCAATCACAATATGGGAAAGACAGGGATGTATCTGGGCTTTTGGAACTAGTTGAAACAGGGCTTGGAGACTGACTGACTTACCCATTTATATCAAAACTCTGCTTCTTCTCTTTGTTTCCTTCCGTATTCTTTCTTGCTGAAGACTGACTTTCTTCTCATGGAAAACGTAACTATGTATATATTTTTTATTGTGGTCATAGTAGTTTATAACATTGTGAAATTTCAGTTGTACATTATTATTTGTCAGATACCATATAAATGTGCCCCTTCACCCCTTGTTCCCATCCCCCCACCCCCTTCCTCCTGGTAACCACTAAACTGTTCTCTTTGACAATAAGTTTTTTTTATTTTCCACAAATGAATGAAATCATTTGGTATTTGTCTTTCTCCATCTGGCTTATTTGACTTAGCCTAATACCCTCAAGGTCTATCCATGTGGTTGCGAATGGGATGATTTTATCTTATTTATGACTGAGTAGTATTCCACTGTATATATACCACATCTTCTTTGTCCAATCATCAGTTGATGGGCACTTTGGTTGCTTCCACATCTTGGCTATTGTGAATAGTGCTATAATGAACATAGGGGTGCATAAGTCTCTTTGTACTGTTAATTTCAACTTATTTAGATAGATATCCAGTAGTGGGATAGCTAGGTCATATGGTATTTCTATTTTTAATTTTTTGAGAAATCTCTATACTGTTTTCCATAGTGGCTGCACTAGTTTGCATTCCCACCAGCAGTGTATGAGGGTGCCGTTTTCTCCATAACGTCTCCAACATTTGTTATTTTTTGTTTTGGTGATTATAGCCATTCTAACGGGCATAAGGTGATATCTAAGCGTAGTTTTGATTTGCATTTCCCAGAAGATTAGTGATGTTGAGCATCTTTCCATGTGCCTACTGGCCATCTGTATATCTTCTTTGGAAAAATGTCTGTCTATATCCTCTACCTACTTTTTTATTGAGTTCTTTGTTCTTTTGTAGTTCAGTTGTGTGAGTTCTTTATATATTATGGATATTACCCCCTTGCTGGATATATGATTTGCAAATATTTTCTCCCAGTTGGTGTGTTGTTTTTTCATTTGGATTATGGTTTCCTTTGCCTTCAAGAAGCTCTTTAGTCTGATGAAATCCCACTTGTTTATTTTTTCTTTTGTTTCTCTTGTGCTACTAGACATGGTATTCAAAAAGATGTTGCTAAGACAAATGTCAAAGTGTGTACTGCCTATATTTTCTTCCAGAAGTTTTGTGGTTTCAGGTCTTACCTTCAAGTCTTTGGTCCATTTTGAGTCTGTTATTGTGTATGGAGAAAGATCATGGGCCACTTTCATTGTTTTGCAAGTGGCTGTCAAATTTCCACAGCACCATGTATTAAAGAGGCTTCCTTTCTCCATTGTATGTTCTTGTCTCCTTTGTCAAAGATTAGCTGCCCGTAGATGTGTGGTTTTATTTCTGGGCTTTCGATTCTGTTCCATTGATCTGTGTGTCTGTTTTTGTACCAGCACCATGCTGTTTTGATTACTACAGATTTGCAACATGTTTTGAAGTGTGGGATCGCAAGGTCACAAGCTTTGTTCCTGTCCCTCAGGATTGCTTTGGCTATTCCGGCGCTTTTGTTGCCCCATATGAATTTTAAGATTCTTTGTTCTATTTCCATGAAAAATGTCATCTGGATTCTGGTTGGGTTTACATTGAATCTGTAGATTGCTTTAGGTAGTATGGACATTTTAGCTATGTTTATTCTTCTAATCCATGTACATGGAATATCTTTCCATTTTCTTATGGCATTATCAATTTCTCTCAGTAATGTCTTATAGTTTTTCTTGTATAGGTCTGTCACCTCCTTGGTTAAACTTATTCCAAGATATTTTATCCTTTTTATTGTGATTGTAAATGGGATTGTGTTCTTGAGGTCTCTTTCTGTTAGTTGATTATTGGAATATAAAAATGCCACTGATTTTTGTGAGTTTACTTTGTACCCTGCAACTTTGCCATAGTTATTGATTATTTCTAATAGTTTTCTGATAGATTCTTTAAGGTTTTCTATATAGAGAATCATGCTGTCTGCAAACAGTGAGACTTTCACTTCTTCGTTGTCTATTTGGATTCCTTTTATTTCTTTTTCTTGCCTGATTTCTCTGGCCAAAACCTCTAGTACTATGTTGAATAAAAGTGGTTAGAGTGGGCACCCTTATCTTGTTCCTGTTCTCGGAGGGATGGCTTTCAGTTTTTCCCCATTGAGTATGATGTTGGCTGAGTTTAGCATATATGGCCTTTGTCATGTTGAGGTATTTTCCTTCTATACCTGTTTTATTGAGAGCTTTTATCATGATTGGATGTTAGATCTTGTCAAATGCTTTTTCTGTGTCTATTGAGATTACCACGTGGTTTTCACCCGTCATTTTGTTAATGTGGTGTATCACGTTGTTTGATTTGTTGATATTGAACCGTTCTTGTGTCCCTGGTATGAATCCCACTTGATCATGATGTATGATCTTTTTAAAGTATTGCTATTTCGGTTTGCCAAAATTTTGTTGAGGATTTTTCGTCTATGTTCATCGGCAATATTGGCCTGTAATTTTCCTTCTTTGTGTTGTCCTTGTCTGGCTTTGGTATCAGGATGATTTTGGCCTTGTAGAATCTTAGGGATTTTTCCATCTTCTTCAATTTTTTGGAATAATTTGAGAAGGATAGAGAGTAAATCTTTGAATGTTTGGTAGAATTCTCCAGAGAAGCCATCTGGTCTTGGACTTTTATTTTTTGGGAGGTTTTGATTACTATTTCACACTCTTTACTTGTGATTGGTCTATTCAAATTCTCTATTACTTCTTAATTCAGTTTGGGGAGGTTGTAAGAGTCTAAGAATTTATCCATTTCTTCTAGATTATCCAGTTGGTTGGCACATAGTTTTTCATAATAGTCTCAAAATCTTTTGTATTTCTGTGGATCTGTTATAATTTCTCCTTTTTAATTTCTAATTTTATTTATTTCAGCCTTTTCTCTTTGTTTCTTAGTGGGTCCAGCTAAAGGTTTGTGAAATTTTGTTTATCTTCTCAAAGAACCAGCTCCTTGTTTCATTGATCCTTTCTACAGTCTTTTTTGTTTCAATTTCATTTATTTCTGCTCTAATTTTTATTATTTCCCTCCTTCTGATAAGTTTGGCCTTTGTTCATTCTACTTTTTCTAATATGTTAGGTGTAGTTTAAGATTGCTTATTTGAGCGTTTTCTTATTTGTTAATGTGGGCCTGGATTGCTATAAATCTCCCTGTTAGGACCTCTTTTGCAATATCCCATAAGAGTTGGTATCGTGTGTTTTCGTTCTCATTCATCTCCAGATTATTTTGATTTCTCCCCTTATTTCTTTGATGATCCATTGGTTGTTCAGCAGTATGTTGTTTAGTCTCCACATTTTTGTTCCTTTCCCAGCTTTACTCTTGTAGTTGATTTCTAATTTCATAGCATTATGGTTGGAAAAGATGCTTGATATGATTTCAGTCTTCTTAAACTTGTTGAAGGTTGCTTTGTTTCCTGATGTATGGTCTATCTTTGAGAATTATCCATGTGCACTTGAGAAGAATGGGTATTCTGCTGTTTTTGGATGGAGTGTTCTGTGTATATCTATTAAGTCCATTTGGTCTAGTTTTTCATTTAATTGCACTATTTCCTTGTTGACTTTTTGTCTGAATGATCTATCCATTGATGTAAGTGGGGTGTGGAGGTACCCTACTGTTGTGTTCATCATTAATATCTTCTTCTAGGTTTGTTACTAGTTTCTTTATGTACTTTGGTGCTCCTGTGTTGGGTGAATATATGTTTATAAGTGTTATGTCTTCTTAGTGGAGTGTCCCTTTTGTCGTTGTATACTGTCCCTCTTTATCTTTCTTTACTTGTTTTGTCTTGAAGTCTACTTTGTCTATTATAAGTATGGTAACACCTGCTTTATTTGTTTGCCGTTAGCTTGGAGTATCATCTTATATCCCTTCAGTCTAAGCCTGTGTTTGTCTTTGGAGTTGAGATGTGTTTCCTGGAGGCAGCATTTTGTTGGGTCTTTTCTCTAATTCATCCTGCCACTCTGTGTCTTTTGATTGGAGAATTCAATCTATTTACATTTAGAGTGATTATTGATATATGAGGGCTTAATACTGCCATCATATCACTCATTTTCCAGTTCCTCTGCATTTCCTTTGTTTCTTGTCCTGTGTGTTTTGGTATACCAATTTGATTGGGTAGTTTTCTATGGTGGCTTTCTTAATTTTGTCCTTCTTTATCATATACATCTCTGTTCTAATTATTTGTTTAGTGGTTACCGTTAAGTTTGTATAAAAGATCTCATAGATGAGATAGTCCACTTTCTGATAGAGTCTTATTTCCTTAGACTATGCCAATTCTGTCCCTTTTCTCTTCCCCTTCTAAGTTATTTTTGTCATATCTTATTCCATCTTGTGTTGTGAATTTGTGGTTAAAATGATGAGATTATTTTTATTTTGGTGTTTTCCTTCTCTTTATCCTTACTAACCTGATCTGATAGAGAGCTGCCATTTTTTTTTTTTTTTGAGAAAGATTAGTCCTGAGCTAACTGCTGCCAATCCTCCTCTTTTTGCTGAGGAAGACTGGCCCTGAGCTAACATCCGTGCCCATCTTCCTCTACTTTTTTTTTTATATATGGACGCCTACCGCAGCATGGTTTGCCAAGCAGTTCCATGTCCGCACCCTGGATCTGAACTGGTGAACCCCTGGCCACCAAAGCAGAACGTGTGAACTTAACCACTGCACCATTGGGCCAGCCCCTGCCATTTTCTGATTGTTGCCTACCTATTCATCTCCTTGCTCAGGGCTTTGCAGCCCTTTTCTTATTTTGTTTTTTTTTTCAGATATGAGGGCCTTCTTGAAGATTTCTTATAAAGTGGGTCTTGTGGCAATGAGCTCCCTTAGATTTAGATTTTGTTTATCTGGGAAACTTTTTATTCCTCTGTCACATCTGAAGGATATGTATTTTTGTATTCTTGGCTGAAAGGTTTTGTCTTTCAGAATTTTGAATATATCATTCTACTCTTTCCTAGCCTATAAGGTGTCTGCTGAGAAATCCACTGAAAGTGTGATAGGGGTTCCTTTGTAAGTTATTTTCTTCTGCATTGCTGCCTGTAGTATTTTTTCTTTGTCATTTACTTTTGCCAACTTAACTACTATATGCCTTGCAATAGGTCTTTTTACATTGATGTAATTAGGGATCTATTGACATTGTTCACTTGTAATTCTAGCTCTTTCTCCTGGTTTGGGAAGTTCTCAGCTATTATTTCTTTGCACAAGTTTTCTGCTCCATTCTCTTTCTTTTCCCCCACTGGAATACCATAATCCTTATATTGCATTTCCTAATTGAGTCAGATATTTCTCCGTGAGTTTCTTCATTTCCTTTTAGTCTTAATTCTCCCTTCTCCTCCATCTGATGCATTTCTATGTTATTGTCCTCTAAGTTTCTAATTTGGTCCTCGATAATGTCGGCCCTGTTGTTTATGAAATCCAGATTTTATCTCACTCGTGTTTTTCATCTTCAACAATTCTGATTGGTTCTTCTTTATAGTTTCAATCTTTTTTGTGAAGAAGCTCCTGAATTCGTTGATCTGCCTGTCTGTGTTTTCCTGTAACTAGTTGAGTTTTTTTTATGATAGCTATTTTAAATTCTTTGTCATTTAGGTTATGAATTTCTATGTCTTCAGGATTGGTTTCTGGGTACTTGTCATTTCCCTTCTCCTCTGGAGATTTAATATACTTTTTCATACTGGTTGACAGCATGGATTTTTGCCTCTGCATAGTGTAATTATCTGGTCGTAGTTTCCACTTGCCACCACTGGGTGGGGATCAGGCATTGTGTTTTCTTGGCCCAACACCATCCAGGGCTCCCCAGCTCCAGCCACTGACTTCTTTTCTCTCTGTGCAATGTTCTGACCAATGGCAGATCTGGAGTGCCAGGCAGGGGGAGGGGTACCTTCTTTCACTTGCACTTCCCCCAGCCACTGCTTTTCTCTCTCTGTGGAGCTCTGGCAGATTTCAGGGCTGGAGTGCCTAGTTGGGGAAGTGTCGCTTTCTTACACCTGAACAACTCTCCCAACTGCTGCCTCTCTCTCCATGTGGCACTCTGGGCAATCACAGGGTTGGAGTACTGGGCAGTGGAAGAGGCACCTTCTTACACTGCACCTCCCTCAGCCATCACTCCTCTCTCTCCATGTGGTGCTCTGGGCCATTGTAGGGCTGGAATGCTGGGTGGGGGAAGTGGTGCCTTCTTTCACCTGCACTTCCCCCAGCTGCTGCTTTTCTCTCTGCATGGTGCTTTGGGGGATCACAAGCTTGGAGTGCTGAGCAGAGGAAGGGGAGCTTTCCCTCACCTGCATTCCTCCCCCAGCTGCTGCTTCTGTCTCTCTGCAGAGCTCCCATCAATCTTCTGGGCAAGGAGAGAGACATTCTCTTTCTTCTGTGGGATCCTGGCGTTCTCTCTGGGCCCTCACTAACTGCTCTCCTGGGGTGTTAGTTTGATGAATGCACCCTCAAAACAGCTCAGTCTCCTCTATGTGTGGGGCTTTCCCTCAGACTGTGACGGAACTTGGATAGCAATGGTGTTCCCACGGAGGGCCAACCCTCCTCTCTTTCCTCTCAGAGTCATGCCCTGTCTCAAGGCCACTGGCTGCTGTTGGGAAGAGAAAAGTCCCCCTTACCAGCTTCTATTTCCTCCAGAGGATCCAGCCTCACCACCTTCAGATCTATGGCTGTGTGGGTCTCTCAGAAGTCTTTTGTGTTGTGTAAATGTTCTCTGTTGGTGTATGAATGTCCTTTTGGTTTTACTTTAGAGGGGAGAGTTTAAGGGGAGAGCTCACACTGCCATGATGCTGACGTCACCTCCCCATGACTACTATATTTCATGAAACTTTATATCTCAGTCTTACTCAATAGAAAGAGGTTGTATTTTGTCTCAGTTATAGATCCCAAAATTTACAGAAGAGACTCGATGGCTCTTCTTAAAGAAAATATCTGCCCCTGGACCACGTGATTGCAGCCTGACCAGAGGGAGCTCATTGTAATACAGCTGCTTACACAACAACTCTGAAGATGGATTGGGGGACAGGAAAGGGATTCTAACTGTGCAGACAGTTCCACAGGTGACCACACACTACCTTCTTTCTCCAAGGCAATGAGTGGGGCTCTAATGGAAAACATTCATAGTAAGATATATTTACAGCATTTATACGTCAACCTGTAAAACTAGATATAAATGAACCAATTTAAATTGCTTTGTTTAGATGCCAGGAATACACAGTGCTGTTGCATTAGTCACATAGAAGGATCTTAATTTCCAAGATTTTATTTATGATCTCAGAAAAATAATTAGAGGTATAGTTTCTATTTGAAATGCAAAAAAAGGATTCTTTTTAAAACATTATGAGTCCTGTTTGCTTTAATGAATTCATTTGTGAGATCTTAGATTTTCTATCTTTAAGGCTACTTGGTTGGGAGGATATAGTTATTTTTCAGTCAAGGGAGCAAATAGGTTTAGTTATGGCTCCAATAAGAGAGAGTTTGTGAGCAGTTAAATGGGGAGAAGGAGTATACACAGACACATTTATTAAACAGTTCAGCATGTGTCTTTGAGTGCTTATCAAAGATGAGCATATTGCCCTCAAAACGTGACTAATCTATATAGGGAGAAAGACACATATACAATTAATTGTATTGCAGTGATATATATCACCTTCTCTTGTTTTTATTCCTCTCTCCCGTCACTTGTGGGATCCTCTCCCGTTTATTTTGTACTTGTTTAAAAAGAGAAGTTATCAACTCATGTAGATCATATATAGGTTTTTAAACAAGTTAAATCAAATTCTAACTGCAAACTCTAGAAATGCTCATTAAATGCTCTCAAGTTGCCCTGGCATTTGTGTTTTTAAAATCTCTCCCAGGTGTTTCTGATGTGTTCACCTTGTTAGAAACAAGTCGTATTGATTCTGAGATCTGCCTGTGTCCTGGTTTTCTCTTTCCTCTGCATATTTTTCCTTGACCATTACGTATAATCCTATGTCTATCATTGTCCCATGATGAAGAAGCATAAATTAGTATTTTCAGACCAGTCCTGGTATTCAGACACGTGCATTCAACCGCCAACTGGACAGCTCTACTTGCAAGTTCCACAGGCACCTCACACTTGACATGTCCAAAATTAAATTCCTCATCTCCACCCAACTCTCCCAAACAGTTCTTTCCGTGTTTCCTGTCTTGGTACCACCACCGTTCACCTAAAACTTCATGCCAGAAAGCTGACATGCTCCTTATCTATCTCCTCTTTCTTCCTCACTCATTTCTCTCCATCTCCACTGTAGGCCTCAGTTAAGATGCCTGTCATACCTCTAATAATGCAGCTACCTACTAACTCGCCATACCTACAGTCCAATCCAGAACAATGCCAGAGTGGCCTTGCTAAATGAAAGTCAGCTCACATAACTCCCTGCTTAAAACTGTTCAGTGACTCCCCATATCTTCAGTACAAAATTAAAGTGCATTTGCATAACACATAGGGTGCTTCTTCATCTTATATTTAGTTTTTGCTGATTATTTATTGACTAGAACGTAGGGATTTTTTTAGGCATCAACTTAGCCTGCCTTGTTCATTATTATAGTCCCAAGCCTGAAATAGGTTTAGGATATTGCCAGTGTCAGCTACATGTTTGTTGAATGGATTAATGTGTAAGTGAAAGAATGCAGGCATCTAATCTCTACAAACCATTTTGGCTTTGTCCTTTGGGGTATTTATTTAGAGCTACTGCAATTACATGTACAGGCTGTGATACCGCATAACAACCTCTCTCTCAAACTGTTTTCTGTCCTTTTGGGAATTCTTCCTATTCCTCTAATTTTTCTTTTCTTTCACTTCTTCCTCGTGATGTGAATTCACACATACACACACATACACACATATATGCATGCACACATGCACACAGGCATGCACATTCACATCCATACTTGTCCTAAGCTAATTCCAGCACTTTCAAGCAGCCTCTTATTTATATGTTTTTTGAGGAAACTTTTCCTGAACATTGTCTTTCTCATCAACTCTCCTCCCACTCTCAGAGTTCATCAGGTGTCCTTTCTTTATTTCCATTAATGACCATCCTATGTTATAATTGATTTTTTTTTGCTATTTATCTCCTCTAACAAGTATAACATTTGAAGACTAGAGCTGCTTGCTTCTTCAATTGCTGAATCCTAGGGTCTGACACAATGTTTGATATGTTGTAGATAATAAATGCAGATGAATGAATTAATGAATGAGTGAAGTACTAAGCAAGCATAGCAGGATGAGTGACAAAAATATGAGATTCTAAAAAGCAACTGTGATGTCAAAAGATGAGTGATATTAGGAATTTATTAAGAAATTGAAATTCACTTTATTTATCCAGAATGACACACAAGCCATCTGTTAAATAATTTCATTGTAGAATCTAGCCAACATTACAGATCTGCAAGGTTGTGAATGATAAGATCACATAAGTATCCTCCCTCTAGCTTTTGGCCTGCTGCAGTGTTGGTGCCTCTTAAGTACACTGCCATTTATGCAGAAGATAATCCCAGAAATAATGGAAGGAAGGAAGTTAAGAAATCATATTATGTGTAATAAAAGCATTAATAAATTCAACTCATTAAGGATCTCCCAAAAATTAAATAGAGAAATATAAAAGGTGTGTAAAGTCAAAGATGGACACCTGAGAATTTTTTACAGACAAAATAAATAAAAAGAATATTAAGTAGTAAAATGATAAGAGGAGCTAATAAAATAATAATAACAAAAACGACATAATGGTATTATAAATACTCCATATTTCTTTAATGAGAGCTTGTTGTGTGTCAGAAACTGCTTAGAAAGGAGTTTTAGACGTAATTAGAAATCAAGTGAAAATAGATCATGGAGTTTCTGATGCCAATTGAATTATGTACTATTTATTGAAGCACAGGGTTAATAGAGTGGGTTCTAGAATTCGTCCACATGGCTTCCATTCTGGACTACTGCTATTCATTCAATGGGTGAACTGGAGCAGGTTATTTAATCTCTCTGTGCCTCAGTTTATTTCCTCACTAGGAAATAAAAGGAGTATCTACCTCCCAGGATGTAAGGATCCCATGCATTAATTTACATGAAACAATAGAACAGAGCCTGGCAAATAGTTAACACTCAATAAGTTTTACTACTACAACTGTTACTATGTCTTCTGCCAGTAGAGCATATTTTCCTCTGGTGATAAGTGTGTTCCCGCCTTATGAAATGTCATGACTGACTGAGTGGCCAGCTTTCATGACTGCCAGGTCGAAGAGAAAGGTTAGATATCATCAATGCAGAACATTACACAGGTTGGTTCTTTAGTATTTCAGCATTAATAAGATTTAGAAAATGGGAGAAATTGAGCAGATATCGTATTCTGCCAGTTTGTTTTAAAACACAAGTGCTCACTTAAAGTAGGGTTTAAAAAATAATGCATAAATATTTATTTTTGTCTGATTCTAAAGTTACATGTTTATTGTAGGAAACATGACCAATAAAGCGTATAAAGAAAAGTTACTTGTATCTCACTACCTGGTGTTAACCGCTCAGGATTTCTGTACAGTTTTTCTCTCCCATATATGTTGTCTCTAACAATTTACATGTTTAAAGACTCTCTCATCAATAATTCCAGTCATCTAGTGAGTTTGAAAACATATGCTTGTGCATGCGTGTGTGGGTGTGTGTGTGTGTGTGTGTGTGTGTGTATGGAGGAAGAAGCTTTGGAGAAATGGAGTCCTTAATAGAAATTTATATTAATCTTTCACTTGTAGGAAGTAGTGCCTTGGATAGCTTGAAAAAGCTCCCCTAAATATTTTAATCCTCAGGGAAAGATTCTCGTCTGTTGGGGGCAATGTGTATCAGTAGACATCTTTCCATCTGGGCATGTTATCTTATGTAGTTAGGCTCAAACTGCATTTTTCTTTTGTATCCCTCTTTTCTACTCTAGCATTTCCTCTTACGTATTTCCTTCTTTTCAATAAAAACAAAACTCTTTATGAGCATAACTTCCAATAGCTTCATAAAGACCATGCTGGGCTGGGAAATTGAACCTATAGGCTGTATGAGTCTAGTGCCCATAAACTCAAATTTGATGTGCTCAGCCCCACAAAATCCCACACGTCCATGTGTCTTAGTCCTGCAAACACCTACTACTTCCTCAATGGTGAGGTATCAGCACAGGGCTAGTAAAGATGAATTTAATGACATCCATTTTAGGGCCACCAGGTATAAGAAAATAGACAAAAAAAGATTAATTTTATGACAACCTTATTTATATTAAATAAATTCTCAGCAAGTGCATCTGGCTTGAAATATTTATCAGGTAGAGTGACCAAACTGATGATATTTTATCTAGCTCTCTAACTTGGTTGGATAGGGCTGTGGAGAGAGTGGGTGAATTACCTAATTAAGTATGGTAATATTATTCAGTCATAAAAAAGTGAAAATCCTGCCATTTTGCAACAACATGGATGGGCCTTAAGGGCATTATGCTGAGAGAAATAAGTCAGACAGAGAAAGACAAATACTGTGTGAGCTCATTTATAAGTGGAGTCTAGAAAAAACCCAAAAAACATACTCATAGAAAAAAAGATTTGTGGTTACTAGAGGTGGGGGAGGTACAAGGATGGGGAAATGGAGGAAGGTGATCAAAACGTACAAACTTCTAGTTATAAGATAAGTAAGTACTAGAGATGTAATGTGCAACATGATGACTCCAGTTACCACCGTTGTGTGATACTTAAGAAAGTTAAGAGAGTAAATTGTAAGAATTCTCATCTTAAGAAACATGTTTTTTCTTTTTCTTTTTATTACATCTATATGAGATGATGGGTGCTAACTAAACTTACTGTGGTAATCACTTCACAAAATGTGTAAGTCAAACCATTATGCTGTACACCTTAAACTTTCACAGTGATGTAGGCCAGTTATATCTCAATAATACTGGGAAAACCTCCCCAAAACAAACAAAACGAAACTACACAAAAACAGCAAAAAATGTAGTAACTTCAATAGCTAACATTTACTGAACATTTATTGTATACCAGGCTATGTGTTAGCAGGTTTTCTTTGTATTCTTTTGCTTCTCTCAACAACTGAGTGAAGTAGTCGTTTTATCATGTCCATGATAAATGGAGATTGAGAGACTTTCATCACTGTGCCCATCACACTGCTGGCCTGTAGCAGAGCTGATCTCTGAACCCAGGCACTCACACGTCAGAGAGGCACTCATCCACCAATCGTATTGCTGTCCATTGGTAATAGCCTACGTCGGACAGCCCTTTCCAGATTATAAAAATGATGTGATGAAGCTTTTAGTGCTTAAATCTTTGTCTGTATCTTGGGTTGTCTCTTTGAGGTGAATAAACCAAAACATCTTCGCATATGCTGACAAATGATGTTCCACAGTGTTTGTGCCAATTTTCATTCCCCAACCAAATTAGGAGAGCGTCTATTTTGCCATGCCCCAAAATGAGATGTCTGAAAACAGAAAAGTACAACACAGGTAAATCATATATGAATGACAATGGAATGGAGATTAAGCACTAAGATGGAAAACTAGTAAAGTTTTTCATGAAGAAATATCAGAGTAGCTTTACACAAATTGGTAGACTTGAATGTGGTATTGATGGGTTTGAGAACAAGAAGAAGGCACAGAAATTATTTGGACTATTTACTCAAGAAGTGCTCTTTAAATTCAACACAAAATGCCAATTGATGAGTGCCTTTAAGACTTGAAAAGAAAAAAGTGAATAGTTGGAGATGAAAAGTTCTTGAGTTGGCATAATTGCAGATGTTGATAAATGGTAAGAAAGACAGAAAAACAAACCAGAAGGATAGATAATTTTTTTTTAGTTTAAATGAATTTTTATTTTTGGACAACCTATATGACATGTTTTTTCCTTAATCTTTTAAAAAATGAAGAGGAAGAGAATAGGTGAAAGGAAATAAGCATTTGAGAGTACTAAGTTTGTCAGTAACTGATCAGAAATGTGTGGAGATTTTGCCGGCGTTGGTCCTGTGAAAAGAACTTTAAATAGGTAAATACCACCTAACTAAAATATTTAAGATCAAATATGATAATGGACATGCAAACACTCTGAAAAGTTATATAAAGCACCATGGAAATGTAATGTATAATTATTAGGTTATGATTCCTATCATTAGATCACAAATTATTTTAGAAATAATCTGTTGGTACACTTCTCTAATATAATTTATCTTTCATGAAATCCAGAAAAACACTCATAATGGAAGACATTATTTTACAAGTGGCCCAGTTTGTGTTATAAGAGCATTTGTCATTAACCACGTAGGTGGCAAGCAGGTCTGAATGTCAGTTTTCAATGAGGGACAAGTTCTATTATTATTCTTTAGACTAAATAAGACCTGGTAAATTTTATCATATGCTAATACAATTGGACAAAAGCAGTACTAAGGAGCTGAGCGGTTAATTCAGCTTCTAGAAAATGAGCCCTACTGTATATAATAAATTTTTTATCATATTGTCCCATCTACTTACTGTAAACACATGTGGTGCAGGATCTAAGTTTATGAATAATGACTTCATTTTGAAGTAATTAGGATTCACTGCCATTAACAGCAGGATGTCTGGATAATTATATTTTAGAATGAAATGTCTAAGAAAAGGCATTTCTGTTCTTATGACAATTATGCATGTGATTAATGGTATAAATGACAATATCCAATATACATACGGAACAGCAAAAATTAACTGTATCTATCATGAGTGACAGTATGAAAATTAGATGAAATCAATAATCAGAGGTAAAGAATGGCTCCTTTAATATTCTTATGTTCTCCAAGGCAGGCAAGGTCGGGGCAGGAGGTCTGGGTGATGGGTAAAGATGGTACCTTTATCAGTCTCTAGAGTCTCAGTGAAGATCAATCAGTAAATATCGCCATCAATCATGTGCACTGTATAAATGGTCCAAAATCTTAAAGATGCTTGAATGTGTGAAAATGAATAAAGAAAACCTCATTTAAAATAGGTTTGCCATAATATGGTAAAATGGAATTGGGAAGCCCTGAAGAGGGCATGCTCATGCACTACCGTTGGCCATACCTTGCAGACCCCAAATGAGAAGAAGCTTACTTTACATACCCTGGCAGGAGAGAGGAAGATTTTCTTCTTGCCCAGCAATAGCCCAGTCATAGCCCAGCCAATGAGAAACAGCCACGCTCAGCCAATGAGAAGCCATCTCCACCTTGAACTCTCGTTCTTCTCCAATGAACTTTTACTTAAGACAACCCCTTCCTTTCCAATTTCCTTCTTTCCTCTATAAAAGCAAGCCCCTCTTGTGTGCTCTCTGGACTTGCCTGTGGTTTGTCATAGTTTGCATGTCTCAACTTGCTATTCCTCAATAAACTCATTTTGCTGGTAAAATAGCTGGCTCTTTTGCTTTTAAAGTTGACAAAAGCTAAAGAAATGTCTAAGGAGCCAATTTTGAAAATTGCCATATGCAAAAGTTTTGGAAGGAAAATTCAGTTCTAGGATTTATCGTATTTTTAGAGTAGTGTGCTCTGAGACATCTCCTTGTGAGGTGAGGCAATGAGATTGTTCCAAGACAGGGCACACACCATCAGGCTTCAATCTCAGGGATCAGAACATTTTCCTCTTCAGTTAGAAACTTACTTCTGCCAGTCCCCAAAGTCAACGGCTTGCATTTAGTTCTTTTTTTCTTTTCCTTTGTGACATACTCAGTTCTTCTTCACCCTCTCACAGCCCTGGACATACATGCACACACACATGCACAGATACCTGTTTCTTTTGTTTTGCTTAGTGCTTACTTATTATGCAGCTTTACAAAGACTTTCATCACCTTGACTTTCGTTTTTTAAAACTTATTCCCCAAGAGGTGTCTTGTAGCTATTAATTCTGCTCTGTAAACCTTACGTATATAGCTTACCATCTCCACACACTAGACACCTGTGAATTTCTTTATACTAAGCACTTCTTCCTCTCTTATTTCTCTGCCATGCTATTTCCAAGTTTTTTTAAAAACTTCTTATTGTGAAAAAATGTAAAACATATAAAAATGAGAGTATCATATACTCCATGTGCTTGTCCTTCAATTTAAACTATTCTTGATTCATTTCCTTCCTTACCTCTAGCTACTTCCTTTCTACCACTGGATTATTTTGATGCAAATCCCGGGGTTCTTATCATTTCATCCATAACTGCTGTAGCACATATCTTCAAACTCTAAGAATTTTCATTTAAAAACATAATCATGATATAATTATCTCACATATTATGTCAAATCAACCCCTGACTTTTCCATTCTATTTTTAAACAATTAGACCAAATTCACTGCTTTATCTTTCTATAGACATCATTAAACAAACAAAAAATGTTTTTGCTCCCATCCTACTGTCCTCAAAATAAAATGTGTCTTTTTTCTTTCTTATTTTCACCTATTTTGACCATTATTAACTAAACTTACATTCCTAATTATCTCAGATCCTTCAGTTTTCTTTGAAGTAGACAATTTTATTTTGGTCTTGAAGAAAATAAAAGGAAGTAGCCAGGCAGACAGGAGGGGAAGGGCCCCCAGACAGTAGAAATAGTATGAAGAAAAGAAACACAAGCATATAAAGCATATTTTGAGTTAGATTAAGTCCAGCAATTCCCATATTGTCAGAGCCCAGGGAGGCTGGTAGGGATTCACAGAGGATAAGGCTGTAAAAGAAAGCAGAGCCCCAGCCTATGTATCTGGTACAAAAGCGCTGGTTCTTTCCTAAGGGGTGAAAATCTGCCTGAGGGATTTAGGGAGGAGAGTAACCTGATATGATCAGAATTTTACCTGGAACACAACTGAGACAGTGTGGAAAAAATATTTGCAAGGAGGCATTTCTGGAAGCAAGTACTCAAGTCAAAATCCTATTGTAATAGTCAAAGATACCAGAGTTCTGAAGTAATTTAAGGTAATGATGATGAAGGTCAGATTTAGGAGAGGAGATGATGCTGAGAAATATTAATGAGGCTAGAAGGGGTAAAAAACCTTGAGGACTTTAGATTTTGACCTTGCCTCAGGTTAGGATAAACTGGACAGATTTTGGTGCTGTTAAACATAGAGAACATACAAGAACAGATTGAGGTAGGAGCAATGGGAAAGGAGGCAGGGAAAGTTGGTGATTCTGGCTCGGGACATGTTCATTTGGAGGATCCAGTGCGGTATTCAAGGAGAAATATGAAGTAGGTGCTTAAATTAATCCAGAGCTCAGAATTGAGATCACTGCTGGGGATTTATATCAGGAGTTAAGTCTGTTCAGTTGGTGTGGAGGCCTTGAGAATGCATCTGGAAGACCACGAGAAAGGCCCCAACAGCTCATCTTTGAAGTCAGTCATCCAGGCTGAGGCCATACCCACCCCACAGACTCCTTGCCAATGACTGAGAATTGAGAGAACAAGACAGCAGACTCACTGCTGGGAGAACTGGGATGCCTTTGTTGACTAGCTTTCACTGAAGGACTCCCTAAAAGCTTTGTCAAACCTTTCTTAAGATGGCATGTCAATCCATCTGAAGCTTCCACTCAACCCTTTCCCTCAGCCTTCTCCAGCTCCTCTCTATACCCCCTCTACGTAGGCTCCTGCCCCCATTTTCCCTAATAAAATCCTTGCTTGTTTAATCCTGTCTTGCTGGCATCAGCTTCTCAGAAGACCCTGACTAACACAGTGGGCGATTGAAGTCATTTTGGTCTGGAGAGTGTCAGAAAACCGTCAACCAACCTGAACAGCTTGAGGAATAATCAGAAGAGGAGCATTGCACAGAGGCTGGAAAACATCTGAGACCTAAGAGGAAGCCCTTAGCCCAGGCATTCTTTAAGATAGAAATAGAGGACTCTATCCAGGTCCTAGGCTTGTTGGTCCTACCGCGTCTCTCATGTCAGTTACCTTTGTCCAGTAATCAAAATAAAAGCTCCAAGAGGCATCTCTTTCTGGACTACTCTTATTCTAACACTGATCACCAATTCTTCCCTACTGACTCAATGATTTTAGCTGGACCCTCTAGAACCACTACTGTTGGGTAAATCTTACATCTCATACTATTTACAGAATGCTTCCTTTCACTTCCTTCCTTAATGGAAAAATTCCAAAGATAGACGTCACAGCTCTTCTCTAAAGGTTAAGATTTTTAATATAAAACACTGCCCATTATATATTGATCATTTATCCTGTGCCAGTTATTGCAATTGAGTGACATTTTTTATATTATTAATCCTTAAACAATCCAGTAAGATAATTAATATATCCAACTTTAGTAGATGGGTAAAATTATCCAAAGTCTCTTGGCTGGAAACGTGGCAGTCAATGCAAATGAACCCTGACTCACAGCAGGGTTCTCTGAAGCCTTCACTGCCCTTTCCGAGGACTCCAGCACTCCTCATATTGTGGGACTCGTGGATGGGATTGGCATTGTGGTTTGATCTCTGGGGAAGATCCTTCCTTCTCTGAGATTCATCCCTCTTTATAGTATCGTCCACCAACCTCCACCTTGGCTGAGATAACAGATACACTCTGGATCTTTCCTTCACTTTTAATTGCACTTCTCTAGAATCACAAACTCTAAACATTAATTGTAACTATCAGTATCTCTTAATTTCTCATTCTCTCATTCCTAATATACCTGCCCTTTGGTCTTATCAAGACCTTCGTTATGTGGGTTTTTCTTCTTCTAGTCTATGGACCTTCTAGTGGTTTTATTCACCTTCCAAAATGATGTAATTTCCATTCTATTTTTATACAACTGCTCTTTAAGAGGATCATCAGTGTATAAAGTCTACCTGATTTCAAGAAGGAGTCAAGACACCACCGTCGGCTATTTTTTCACAAACCTTGATCAGCGTTTAAGTAGAAGAGGGTATCATGAAACAACATAGTGTTTCAAGAATCAAAGACCAATGAAATAGCAATTCTTAATTTAACTATTCAAGACAATGAAGGGAGGAATGAAAATGAATGAACATATATAATTCTTATCACATTATTATTTATAAATACAGTGAAATAATAATAGCCACTATTTCAACTGACTCAACAGGTATTTATAAAATATGGAAGTTTTATTAGTAAAAATATGTTCCTATATACATGTTATATATCTATGTAGTTGTATGTGTATATATTATAGATATTATTTAATCCAAATCTATTGGTAAAGGATTAAGCTAATTGTAATCTGTTACAAAGATATTCAAGTAAAAGCTTTGGTTTGAGAATCATAGGTTATTATTAGGAGAAGATAACCTGGCTTTTTTCTCAGAGATTTTATACTTTACATTCTGAAAGGTATATTTGCTACAGTTCAGGGTCTAGCCTTCATTTAGCATGTCAGTAAATATGATCCTTCAGCCTTGAAAGTTTAACCATTTTCACTGATAGACTCCCATTAACTAAGCTCATAGAAATGTTTTATAAAATAAAAAGGTCGTCTCATTAATTTTTACTAAGTAGTGTAATCACCAATGTAATAAGTGAGGAAGCCAAATTATAATCAGAATATTACTTGTTAAACATGAAATAAAACAACAAAGGGTATTTAGTGAAAGGATTTCTTTAATAACATCTGTTTACAGTAGTTTAATGCATCTGCCTCCACCAAGGGCATCAGGAACGGAGTTATTGGGTTCTAACAAGACACTCTCTTCCCTGCAAAGTGGCTGGGTGAGCATTGTCTACATTTTCCTCTGTGAATTTCCTCTTCCTACACCTTTGTTGCTACTCAAGCCTATCTCCTTCCAATCAAAAGAATTTTTCTTTAAACATGATAATATAACATAGACGTCAGCTACAGCATCCTGGCCCCTTGAGATCTAGGTATAACTGCTTTTTAAACTCCTATTTCTGGAGCTTGTTGGAATCCATGACCCTTCTCCAAGATTTCTGTACATTCCCAGAGGATAGTTATTCTTTTGTTTTCCTCTGCCATTGTACTCTTTCTTTCCAAGTGTTTACTTTTCCTTCATGCATTTATTCAGATGTGATCATCTGTCCTTCATAACTTGAGAAACATATGCACATTCCTACTTACAGAGAACATCAATGATGATGGTAGATTTCACTGAAGCATTGGGGGTCTATGGGAGGCCCCACACTGGTATGATTGCTACATACCATGTAGCAAACTCTTTAAAGAAATCTCTATTAGATAACTCTTCCTCTTAGAATTACTTGCAGTGATGTTGTTACTGTGATTTTCTTCCCTGGATCTTTCTCTCTAAGAAGGGCTGAACTCATGTGCTCCTCTTTCTTCCTTCTTCTCTTCCTATTCCTCACCTCTTTCCTTCTAAACTGCCCTCCATTCTCTAAATTCTTCTTCTTGTGTCATGCAGGGGATATAAGCTGTATTTCATTTTCCCAGATTTGTGCTGTCCAGCCTTTGAGGTAGCTTGAGAGACAAAAGGGCCTCTTCATTTACCAGATTTGTCCAAAGAAAGCATTTATATTTTTAAAATAACAATTAAAAATACTCCTTTGTTGTAATATCAAATCTTGAAGGGCTGGGAACTTTTCCCTTTTTTAAAGTGACTTCGTACTTCCATGATGTGTTAATCTTTTCAACTTACTTTCAGAGATGAACATCATATCCAAGTTTTTGGTAGAATTCTCCCTGTCATCTCTGTGTACTGCCTAGGGTTTGAATCCTGCTATCAAAACCTAAAGAGAAAATGACATCAGTGAAAATCACGGGTGAAAGTCAATGGCAACCCACTGAACAACTAGATATTTACTTCTTGGCAAACACCATTCAGCGTAATATCTCAACATCTGGAAACTTAAACTATATCTATGCATTTGTATTACCATTGGGTCTGTCTGGATGGGAATATTTAATCTAATCAGCATAATTGAAAAATTCTAACTACAGTATGGAGAATTTCAAAGTGCAGGAAGCTGTCATCCAAATCAATCCAAAAGCTCTTTGAAGTTTTAATGTTTCAAGTTTTTTTTTTTTTTACCTTTCTAATGGTCTGGAAAAACTTTTCAAACAAAATATGCCCAGCGAGTCATCTTTAGTTAATTGATTTGCAATTTAATGACTTCTGAAGAGCCATATTGCTTTATTCACATCAACAATTTTACTTTCACTTAATTGCATAATTTCTTTTCTCAGTCACTAACTGTTACCAAGCCTTAAATTATGGTAATATTACTGCATAGAACCATCTATTTAAACACTGGAAAAGTCCCAGAAGTTTTAAGAAGACCTAAAAATGTTTTTTTCTGCAAAATAACCTGGACAGCTCAATATCCTAACTCCTATTTGTTTGCTTGTTGTTTTCCTGAGAGCATCTTAGCTAAGAGCTATAAAACACTTAGTATTTCAGAGTTCTAAGCACCACTCCTCTTCTAGCACTTGCCACCAGAACCCTGCCAGCAAAAGTCAATGTGTGCCTTCTACTCCTTTGTCATACTTGACAGTCATAGAGGAATCCAAAACTAAAGGTCATAAGCAATGATTTGGTACAATCAATTTGAAAGTTATCAGAAAATATTTTCTAATAATTCAATCTCTTTTGTAATAAATCTATAAGCCAAATCTAGGGTAGGGACTATGTCATATTTTATTGGCTCAAACCAGGCTTCCTGGGTTCAAATCACAGGTTTGCTATTTACCAGCTTTTTTTGACTTGGGATAACTTAGCAAAATCCTCTGTGTCTTAGTTTTCACCCAAGGAAAAGGGAGAGAATTCTGACGCCCACTTCATACATTTGTGATGAAGATTAAATGAACTAATATATGCAAAGTGCTTGTAAAGTGCCAAGCATATAGTAAGCACTATACATAAAATAACTATTATTTATTTTTCCATTGTTAATGATTAGTACTGTGCTTGTAATATTGTAGTGCTTATTAATGTTTATTGAATACGTCTCTTTTGAAGTTACACATTTTAAAGGTCTAAATGCCCATGAAACACATTTGGACAACTCAGTGGGAGGAAGTCTATTGTTATACAATAAAATGAGTCAGGGAAGCCGTATTATATCTCAATATATTAATAAAACAATGCCTAAAGGAAAGTTTCCAATAAATTAGGATTCTTGTTTATTCTTGTTTTCTACTATGGTAAGAAAAAATTTAAAGTAATCAATATCTAGGTAATTTTCTGGGAAACTGTTCAGTAGAACATGCAGTTGGCATAGGATTAAGCACCAGAAAGTATAAATACAGTATGATTTTTTCTAGTAATGAGATATGAATCACTGAAAGGATTTGTCCAGGAATTAAGATTTTTCCTACTCTGGCTATTCTCTCTTCCTGTCATACTTCACCCTGAGTTCCAAAGTCCCCTGAATATTCTTCTGTGATTCCTGAAAAATCATTATATCTCCCATATGAGGAGATCTTTCAGAAGATTTTATACTGGCATGGTCTTCCTCTTGCCATATAGAGCCTTTTAAAGATATCTTCTTTCCTGTAATTTATAAGGTACTACTACTGTTAGTTTAGAGAGACTAGCATGGAGGTAAACCATTAAAAAAAATCAAACAGATAGTGACTTTACTGAACACCAAATTAATTCTAGATGTTATTTTATTTAACTGAATCAAGAAACAAATGGAAGTTTATTCAGTGAAATACTGAATGAATCATAAGAGGCCAAATATATCTATTTTTAAAGCTTTTGAACTCTGTGTAATATATATATATATATATATATATATAAAAAGCTTGGCTCTCTGAGTCAAGACATAACTGAACAGATACTTCATTTGGTCCAAGCTCCTGATAATTAGTAGGACTTAAATCTTCCTGGCACACCTCAGCATGTTTAATCACAAGCATCCAATATTTATAGTACTTATTTTCATTCAGCCTCCGCCTCTTTGGTTTCATTAGCATGCATTACTCTCCAGGATATTTGGGCTGAGATTATAGGAGCATTGCCAAATGAGTCAGGATCAAAACGTTTAATAGATTCAATTCAGTGTTGCTTATATATACAGTTATACCACATATTTGAGTCCTGGAAGCACCTTTTCTTTAACCTGCTGTGGTCCTCTGGCTGTCCTGGAATTTTTAAAATTCATTTTGTACTGTGAAATGATAATAAAAAGGAAAATATACTTAGCTTTGATAATGACACAAAAAAGACAATCAGTAAATAATAACCAAAGTGATACATGTGAATGAAAATAAAGATCGAAAATCTTTAATATAAATATATATATGTATAACATATATATCTAAAGTTCCCTGTCCTTGTAGCATACAACGTAGAGGTACAAGTGAACTCCAATGTCCTAGACAAAGCCATAGAGCAACGGAGTGATGCATTTGCCTCCTCTAGTTGACTTCTTCGTTCAGCACACCTCTCCTTTTCAATCCTTCTTCCTTTTCTTTTCATTATGGTATTTTTTATAACAGTCTCAGATTCACAAAAAAGTTGAGGGGAAAGTACAGAGATTTCCCCTATACTCCATATGCTCTCTTCTCCCATACATGTGTAGCCTCCCGCTTCATCAACATCCCCAACCAGAGTGGTACATTGGTTATAATTGACGAACCTACATTGACACATCATCATCATCCCACGTCAGTAGTTTACGTTAAGGTTCACTCTTGGTGTGGTGCATTCTATGGGTTTTGACAAATGTATAATGAAATGTATCCATCATTATGGTATCACATAGAGTATTTTCACTGCCCTAAAAAATCCTTGGTGCTCCACCTCTTAATTCCTCCTCTCCCCTATCCCTGTCAACCAGTGATCTTTTCAGTGTCTTTATAGTTATGCCTTTTCCAGAATGTCATATAGTTGGAATCATACAATACGTGGTCTTTTTAGATGGGCTTCTTTTACTTAGTATTATGCATTTGAAGTTCTTCCATGTCTTTTCATGGCTTGATAGCTCATTTCTTTTTAGTGCTGAATAATATTCTGTTGTTTGGATGTACCATTTTATTTATCCATTCACTCAGTTAAGAACATTTTGACTGTTTCTAAGTTTTGGCAATTGTGAATAAAAGCTGCTATAAATATCCACATCCAGGTTTTTGTGTGGACATAAGTTTTCGATCCCTTTGCGTAAATGCCAAGAAACGTGATTGTTAGATTGTAAGGTAAGAGTATGTTTAGTTTTGTAAGAAACTGCAAAACTCTCTTCCAAAGTGGCTGTACCATTTTGCATTCCTACCAGCGATGACTAAGAGTTTCTTTTGCTCCATATCATTGTCAGCATTTGGTGTTGTAGTGTTTCAGATTTGAGCCACTCTAACAAATGTATAATAATATCTTACTGTTTTAATTTTCATTTCCCTGATGACATACGATGTGAAGCACCTCTTTTTGCTTAAGGAAGATTGTCACTGAGCTAACATTTGTGCCAGTCTTACTCTATTTTATGTGGGTTGCTGCCACAGCATGGCTTGATGAACAGTGTATATGTCTGTGTCCAGGATCGAAACCTGTGAATCCCAGGCTGCTGAAGAGAAGCACATGAACTTAACCACTACACCATCAGGCCGGCCCCAGACAGCATCTTTGTATAAGCTTATTTACCATCTGTATATCTTCTTTGGTAAAGTATCTGTTGAGGTCTTTGGTCCACTTTTTAATTGGTTGTTTGTTTCCTTGCTGTTGAGTTTTAAGTGTTCTTTGTTTTTGGATATTTTGGATAATAGTCCTTTATCAGATGGGTCTTTTGCAGATATTTTCCTTCAGTCTATGGCTTGTCCTCTCATTCTCTTGACACTGTCTTTTACAGAGCAGAAGTTTTTAATTTTAATGAAGTCCAACTTATCAATTATTTCTCTCATGGATCATGTCTTTGATGTTGTGTCTAAAAAGTTATCATGATACCCAAGGTCATCTAGGTTTTCTCCTATCAATCCTTCTTTTTCAGGCCTCTGGAAATCTCAAAATATATCCTTCTTTGTTCTCTATGGTTTTCCCAAATCTCCCTCACAATGACTGCTTTTCTAGTGTCCTTTTTTCCTTTCAAGGTAAAAACAAGATAATCAACAAATCTATGATCATATATGTAGCGGCACTCATTGATTCATACATTTGTCATCTCAGGTAATGTATATGCATATTAATGAGTATCATCTGGGGATAAAGATATCTTAAAGCAAATGAGAAACTGTACGTTAGTATTGCAGGCAATGGATAAACAAAGGTAAGATTTTTGGAAGACAAACTTTTAGGAAGCTGAGAAATAATGTTATAAATGAATATTCCCACATGTAAATATTACCCATTACCAAAGAGGAAAAAATAATTATCAACATTTGTACATACTCAAAGGAAATTTATTAAAGCATAAGTAAAGCTCTCACAAAACTAGGAATAGAGAGCAATCTTAACTTAATAAACAACATCCTACAGCTAATGGCATGCTTAATGGCGAAAGACTGCATGATTTCCCCTCAAGATAGGGAACAAGGCAAGAGTTTTCACTCTCACCGCTGCCATTCAACAGTGCTGGAAGTTCTAGCCTGGGCAATAAGGAAAGAAAAGGTTATAAAAGACACAGAAATGGGAAAAGAAGAAATAAACTCATCCTAGTTGCAGTTGACATGATTGTCTGTGTAGAAAAATCTCAAGGAATCTTTTCAAAAGCTCCTTGAGGAGAATAGTGGCAGCATAGTGGTTAAGTTCATCTGCTCCACTTTGTCAACCCGGGATTTGTGAGTTCAGATCCCGGGCGCAGACTTCAACACCATTCATCAAGCCAGACTGTGGTAGTATCCCACATACAAAATAGAGGAAGATTGCCACAGATGTTAGCTCAGGGTCAATCTTCCTCACCAAAAAATAAAGAAATAAAATAAAAGCTCCTAGAACTAAGTGCATTCAGCATGGTTAGATGTCATAATATTTATTTGTTCCCTGGAGGTTTGGGCTCTTTTAAAATACACAGAGGCTTGGGCTGGCCCCGTGGCCGAGTGGTTAAGTTCGCGCGCTGCGCTGCGGGCGGCCCAGTGTTTCGTTGGTTCGAATCCTGGGCGCGGACATGGCGCTGCTCGTCAGACCACGCTGAGGCAGCGTCCCACATGCCACAACTAGAAGAACCCACAACGAAGAATACACAACTATGTACGGGGGGGGCTTTGGGGAGAAAAAGGAAAAAATAAAATCTTTAAAATACACAGAGGCTCACATTATCTTTCCCTCATCTTGGGCTTCAATTCACATTTAACATCATTCTCCTGGGTGGAGTCCTAGATAGAGAGAGAGGGTTTTTCCTCTATCACTTGTAAATTTGGCTTCGTCTTCCCAAACGCTGGATTTATCCTTTATTTTATTGCTCTTTACACTTTTCTAAACAGCTTTATTTTAAAAAGGTGTAATTTATTTTCCATACAATTTGCCATTTAAAGTACACAATCGTCTTAGTCTTGTTTGGGCTGCTATAACAAAATACCATAGACTGGGTGGCTTATAGAGAACAGAAATTTACATCTCACAGTTCTGGAGGTGGGACGTCTGAGGTCAGGGGGCCAGCATGGTTGGGCTCTGGTGCCTTTCCAGGTTACAGACTGCTGCCTTTTTGTTGTATCCTCACATATCGGAAAGAGAGTGAGCTAGCTTCCGGCCTCTTCTCATATGGCACTAATTCCCTTACTGAGGGATTCCACCTTATGATCTAATTACTTCCCAAAAGCCTCCTCTCCAAACACTAGCACAGTAGGAATTTGATTTCAACATATGAATTTTAGGGGGACACATTCAGTCCATAACAGAAATTTAAGATTTTCTTAAGTATATTTACAGTACATTGCAACCATCACCACAATCTAATTTTAGAACATTATTTTCACCCCTAAAGAAAGGCTGCACTCTTTAGTAGTCAATCCTCAGCCCTTTTGTTAACATACATTTTTTTGTTGGGGATAGGATGGGAATATCAAAGAGTTTTAACCATAAAAGACTTTTAACCACAAAATATATTAGAATAGATTTTTGAGGTGGAAGCAGAATAGGAATAAGAATTCAAATGGGAAGAGGAAAGATATTAAATTTCTAAGTGTTAAAAAGAAAGCTTTCTCATATTTTAAGTGAATATTGGTGGGTATTAAATGGTTATGATATCATATTTATGCTATTATGTTGTATTTCATCAGATAATATAACATTTTTATTTTAAAATATCAATAATTTCAATATACAAAAAATTGTTTTCTGTGCAACTACCTAAATTTTATGTCTCAGCTTAAAGAAAGATAGGGGTATAGTGACATCCATTATGGTCTTCATTTATATTCTCTAGTGGCTAGTGATTTTGAATATTTTTTTATGTGAGTATTTACCATCTGTATATCCTTTTTGGTGGAATGTCTTTTTGTATTTTTGCCCATTGTCTAATTGGATTGCTTGATTTTTTACTATTGAGTTTTAAGAGGTCTTTATACATTTTAGATGTTAATCCTTTGTCAGATAAGCAGCTTACAAATAAGTAAATCTTAAACTACGTCTCATATCCCATAGAAAAATCATTTCAAAATGCATCAGAGATTAAAATGTAAAACTGTAAGACTTTTAGAAAAACATAGGGGAAAATCTTCAGACTCTAAAGCTAGGCAAAGAGTTGTTAGACTTGACACCAAAAGTGTGGAACTGTAAAAGAGGACACCAATATATTGGATTTAATCAAAATTAAAAATTTTGCTCTGCAACTGACCCTATTAAGAAGATGAAAAGACAACGTACATACTTGAAGCAACTAGACATAGACATACAATTGAATTACAGAACAGAAAAGTATTTTTTACATACCTGAATTTGTGGATTGAGATTAATAACCTCTACATAGCTAATGGGGCCTGTGTCCAACTTTTTTATCACTGTGTCTTCAGATGCCACCACATAGAAGGGTTCAGTAAGTGCTCGTGTGTTGAGTTTGTTGCTTGAAAGGATAGTGTAGTGTAAGACACAAGACGTGAGGGGTCATGATGAGAACAAAAGGAAGTGGTTTTGTGTTTTAGGAAAATCAATACAAAGAGTCCTTTCATGAATGGGGACACTCAAGCTCCTTCTGAAGCCTTGTAGGGTGTCAATCTTGGTAGGTAAGACAATGACGGGCTGCTTATTAGCAACTTCATTCCAGCTTGAGTGAGAAGAGACTCAGGTTGAGGATGGTGAAATTCAGTCTCCCAGGTGCACATTGAGGAGGGCCATGGGAAATGTGTACGCCCTGAGGCAGGCGGGAAAGTTCCAGGAATTTCTTCTTGACTCCACCCTCCCCCACCCCCATCCCCAACACATGCACAAAAGACTGGAAATTGTAGCATGAAGTCTTACATGATGAGATGGTGCACATGACATCTCATTCCACTTTTAACCTCTCTCGGTCTCTTTTGACTTTAGCAAGGTGAAGAGAAAATCCAAAAATATGCCTATGGACCCTAGGGAAGGGCACAGATGGTAGCTGATAAATAAATGCTCTGTTGCTGTCAGGGCCACCTAAGTGCATGGTCTCAATCCTGTGTGTACATTTAAATCCTAGGCCCCATCCCACAAAGAGATTATGATTTCATTGTCTGGGATGGGAGTCAGAGCATCATTTTTAGAAATGCCCCATGTAATGATGAGGTAAAGCTAAGTTTGAGAGCTACTACCCAATAATGCTACAGTGTAGGTATTCTAACACCTAGGGCCTAAGGAGATTTGAGAGAAGGGTGTGGTTAAGGCTCAGAGGTGTCATCATCAGAGCCTCAAGATGATTGGCATGACAATGTCAAAAATAGACCAGGAGCTGTCCCAGCTGTGGACTCAACAAGGATGTAGGGGAATAGGGGAATGAAAACCACAAAAATAGAGCATTTATTCCACAGAGTTAAATTATGTCATCAAGATGTGGTTGAGAAAATGAGTAGTGACTCTATGTAATATAATTTTTTCTTAAAATGCTAGTTTTGAGGCCCTGTCTGGAGGCTAGTCAGTTCCCCTTCTTGAGCAGCTGATTAAATCCATACTCCAACCTAATCACCCCGGGGCCCAAGTATAAGAAAACTATGGACAGCCCCCATGCCCTGGAGCTGAGGAATTATTCAAATTAGCCAACCCACAAGAAGCCCACCACCTCTAGCTAACCCCAACCTGTTTGCCATATATCAGCTGCGCTCTACAGCCCCAGCTTGCTGTTACCCTGTCCCACGTACAAAACTCTGTGGCCTTATATGGCAGCCTTCTTTCCCTCAGAAAAGGAACAATAGCATTCTGCATCTCATCTGTCTGTGTGTCATTATGTCTCACCATCAAAAGAAATTTTAAATCTTACAAAACATTCTATGATTAATAGACAAGATTAAGGATCTATCACTTTTCTCCTTTCTCTACTCACTCCTTACACATGTTCACAGGAAAAAGTGAGGTTATGAGCAATGATAAATTCAACCACAAATAAAGTTATAAAGGTATACACTGAGTTTTCTAAATGAAGAAAGCTATCCTAATACTGTGATGCATGAGACAAGGTCCGACCCTCCACAGTTTAGTGGTATCTTTTAAATCAATACTTCGTTTCTGGACAACTTTACTCGCTCATTTGCCATGAAGAATCCTTTTGGGCAGAGGGTTTCCAGAGACTCTAGGAAGGAGGGAGAAGAAGACTCTGTTAGAAGGAGTTTGGATAGAATCAATGCCTGAGCGTGCCCTATATAAAGACTTACATTCCTTTTGTCATTTCTAAGGCTACAAATATGATGCTTCTTGTGCTTGGCTGCTGGACATATCCTGTCTCCTTTATTTTCTCTTTCAAATGTATATGGGAAGAAGTGAAGAGGGAAAGGCAGAAGAAAATTGAAAGAAAACAAGACTAAAAAGAGCATACAATAAAGTATGAAAAGGGGTACCAGAAACCCTAGACCTTTTCCTTCTAAAACTTCACAATCTTTTATAATGTCTTCAAATATTAAGACATAGTGAAGGCTATTTTTGGAAAGGATGTATTTTCACTAAAGAATACTTTTTCAATGATAAAGATATCAGTTCAAACTTCCAAATTGGGTTATTAGAGGGACCCAGACCATAGAGTACATAACTATGTAGAATTATCTAGATTCTAAGAAACGATGCAACATTAGAAATTGTATGCTTAGTATACTGGCATATCTTTTTTAGGTATGGCAAATTTGTAAAGTTGTTAGCTTGTATTTCAATAAGCAGGGTGTGTTGTATAGTACATGCTGGCCCTCTGAAGCTAGGTTGTATTACAGATTTCTTAGGATAATGTAGCTTAGTGGAAAAAGTTGGGTGGAATGAATTTAATAATAGCTACAACAATAACCATATATGTCCATGTCTTGGGTTTGTATCAGTTATCCAATGATGCAGACAAATAATCCCAAAATTTAGTGACTTAAAATAACAAACATTGATTATTTCTGTCCATACTGTGGAGAGTCTAGGCTCAGCATCGTGGTTCTTCTGCTGGTCTTCTCTGGGCTCACTTGAACAACTGTAGTCAGATGGGATCTTAGCTGAGACAAGAATGTCCAGAAGCTCTCATCCAGATGCTGGTTGACAGCTGGAGATTCTATTTTCATCTGTATGGCTTGACCAGTTTTCTTATAGCATAGTAGCTAGGTCTCAAAAGCGTAAATAGCTGCTTCAAGGCTTCTTAAAGCCTGGGCTCAGAAGGCACATAACAATACCACCACTATACTCTCTTGGTAGAAACAATCCACAGGGCAGCTGAAGAGAAGGAAAATGCACTCTGTCTCTTGATAGGAGGTGTGGCAAACTGCAAAGGGGCGAGTGAGATGGGTGGGATTGTTGAGGTTCTCTTTGGAAATAATCGACCTATGGAGGTTCTGTTTTCTTAATCATGAAAAGCTAATATTTTATGATTAAAGAAACCTCTTCAATTAAAATGATTATGCTTTCTGTATCATTGTTTTTGTTATGTGTTGTTTGATTAGATTCTAAATCATGATACTTTTAATGTTGAGTTCTTGATCAGATGTACTGTTGCCAGTTGCTATTGTTGGAGATTATATTCAGGATGTGGTTTCCAGGAATAGACAATAGTAAAAATTAAAAGACTTCCTCTATGGAGTACATTAAAACCTCAGCTTGCTAGTTAAGTTCGGTCATACTCCTAGATTCAGTCCTTTGAAACTATTCTTCTAGTTTTTTAGACATAAAAGAATGGTCTGTTTTCGTTCTTTTTCACGTGGCTGTCCAGTTTTCCCAGCACCATTTGTTGAAGAGACTTTCTTTTCTCCATTGTATGTTCTCAGCTCCTTTGTCAAACATTAGCTGTCTATAGATGTGTGATTTTATTTCTGGACTTTCAATTCTCTTCCATTGATCTGTGTGCCTGTTTTTGTACCAGTACCATGCTGTTTTGATTATGACAGCTTTGTGGCATATTTTGAAGGCAGGGATTGTGCTGCCTCCAGCTGTGTTCTTTTTTCTCAGGATTGCTTTAGCAATTCGGGCTCTTTGGTTGCCCCATATGAATTTTAGGATTCGTTGTTCTATTTCTGTGAAGAACGTCATTGGGATTGCATTGAATCTGTAGATTGCTTTAGGTAGTATGGACATTTTAACTATGGTTATTCTTCCAATCCATGTGCATGGTATGTCTTTCCACCTCTTTATTCGTCATCAATTTCTTTCAGGAAAGTCTTGTAGTTTTCGTTGTATAGGTCTTTATCTTCCTTGGTTAAATTTATTCCAAGACATTTTATTCTTTTTGTTGTGATTGTGAGTGAGTTTGTGTTCTTGAATTCTCTTTCTGTTAGTTCATTACTAGAGTATAGAAATACTACCTATTTATGTAAGTTGATTTTGTACCCTGCAACTTTGCTGTAATTGTTGATTACTTTTAGTAGCCCTCTCATGAACTTTTTAGGGTTTTCTATATATAAGATCATGTTGTCTGCAAACAGCAAGAGGTTCACTTCTTTGCCTATTTGGATTCCTTTTATTTCTTTTTCTTGTCTAATTTCTCTGGCCAAAACCTCCAGTACTATGTTGAATAAGAGTGGTGAGAGTGGGCACTCTTGGCTTGTTCCTGTTCTTAGAGGGATGGCTTTTAGTTTTTCCCCATTGAGTATGATGATGGCTGTGAGTTTCTCATATATGGCCTTTATTATGTTGAAGTACTTTCCTTCTATACCTGTTTTATTGACAGTTTTTATCATAAATGAATATTGGATCCTGTCAAATGCTTTCTCTGCATCTGTTGAGATTATCATGTGATTTTTGTTTCTCATTTTGTTAATGTGGTGTATGACATTGATTGACTTGTGGATGTTGAACCATCCCTGTGTCTCTGGTATGAATCCCACGTGATCATGGGGTATGACCTTTTTAATGTATTGCTGTATTGAGTTTGCCAATATTTTGTTGAGGATTTTTGCATCTATGTTCATCAGTGATGTTGGCCTGCAGTTTTCCTTCTTTGTGTTGTCCTTGTCTGGTTTTGGGATCAAGGTTATGTTGGCCTTGTAGAATGTGTTAGGAAGTGCTCCATCTTCCTTAACTTTCTGGAATAGTTTGAGAAGGATAGTTATTAAATATTCTTTGAATGTTTGGTAGAATTGTCCAGAGAAGACATCTGGTCCTGGACTTTTATTTTGGGGGAGGTTTTTTATTACTGTTTCAATCTCTTTACTTGTGATTGATCTATTCAGATTCTCTATTACTTCTTGATTCAGTTTTTGGAAGTTGTAAGAGTCTAAGAGTTTATCCATTTCTTCTAGGTTGTCCAATTTGTTGGCATATAGTTTTCCACAGTATTCTCTTATAATCTTTTGTATTTCTGTGTTATCAGTTGTAATTTCTCCTCTTTCATTTCTGATTTTATTTATTTGAGTCTTCTCTCTTTTTTCTTGGTGAGCCTGGTTAAGGGTTTGTCAATTTTGTTTATTTTCTCAAAGAACCAACTCTTTGTTTCATTGATCCTTTCTACTGTCTTTTTTGTTTTGATTTCATTTATTTCTGCTCTAATTTTTATTATTTCTATATTTCTACTGACATTGGGATTTGTTTGTTCATCTTTTAATAATTCTGCTAGATGTAGTTTGAGATTGCTTATTTGAGATTTTTCTTGTTTATTGAGGTGAGCTTGTATTGCAATAAATTTACCTCTTAGGACCAATTTTACTGCATCCCAAATGAGTTGGTATGGTGTGTTTTCATTCTCATTTGTCTCCAGATAATATTTGATTTCTCCTTTGATTTCTTCAGTTATCTGTTGGTCATTCAGTGGCATTTTGTTTAATCTACACATCTTTGCCCCTTTCCCAGCTTTATTCTTGTAATTGATTTCTAGTTTCACAGCACTATGGTCAGAAAAGATGCTTGATATTATTCCAGTCCTCTTAGATTTGTTGAGGCTTGCTTTGTTTCCCAAAATATGGTCTATCCTTGAGAATGTTCCATGTGCACTTGAGAAGAATGTGTAACCTGCTGTTTTTGGATTGAGTGTTCTATATATATCTATTAAGTCCATCTGGTCTAGTTTTTCATTTAATTCTGCAATTTTCTTGTTGACTTTCTGTCTGGATGATCTATACCTTGGTGTTAGTAGAGTGTTGAGGTCTCCTACTATTATTGTATTGTTGTTGATATCTCGTTTTAGTTTTGTTAATAGTTGCCTTATGTACTTTGGTACTTTATGCATGTTGGGTGCATATATATTTATAGGTGTTATGTCTTCTTGGTGGAGTGTCCCTTTTATCATTATAAACTGCCCCTCTCTGTCTCTCTTTACATGTTTTGCCTTGAAGTCTACTTTGTCTGATATAAGTATGGAGACTCCTGCTTTCTTATGTTTAATATTAGCTTGGAGTATTTTATTCCACCCCTTCGCTCTGAGTCTATGTTTGTCTCTGGGGCTGAGGTGTGTATCCTGGAGGCAGCATATTTTGGGGTCTTGTTTTCCAATCCATCCTACCGCTCTGTGTCTTTTGATTAGAGAATTCAATCCATTTACATTTAGAGAGATTATTGAAATGTAGGGGGCTAATGCTGCCATTTTATCACTAGTTTTCTGGTTGTCCTGCATTTCCTTTGTTTCTCACCCCATGAATTTTGGACTACCAATTCAGGTGGGTAGTTTTCTAAGCTGGTTTTCTTAATTTTCTCCTTATTTGTAATTTGTGTCTCTGTTCTAATTATTTGTTTAGTGGTTACCATGTGGTTTGTATAAAACATCTCATAGATGAGACAGTCCATTTTCTGATAGGCTCTTATTTCGTTAGACTAAGCCAGTTCCATCCATTTTCTCTTCTCCTTCTAAATTGTTATTGTCACATCTTTTTTTCTTCTTGTGTTGTGAGTTGGTGGTTAAAATGACAAGATTATATTTATTTTTGGTGTTTCCTTTCCCTTTATCTTTAATGCTATACTTAAGCATTTGCTAACCTGTTCTAATGGAGAGCTGCAATTTTCTGATTTTGTCTTTCTACTTGTCTCCTTGCTCAGGGTTTTGTACCCCCTTTCCTTTTTTTTTTTTTTTTTTAGGTATGAGGGCTTTCTGGAGCATTTCTTTTAGGGGGTGTTCTTGTGGCAGTGAATTCCCCTAACTTTTGTTTATCCGGGAAAGTTTTTATTTCTCCATCATATTTGAAGGATATTTTCACTGATAGAGTATTCTTGGCTGAAAGCTTTTGTCTTTCAGAATTTTGAGTATACCATTCCACTTTCTCCTAGCCTGTAAGGTTTCTGCTGAGAAATCTGCTGGTAGTTTGATAGGGGTTCCTTTGTAGGTTATTTTCTTCTGCCTTGCTTCCTTTAATATTTTCTCTTTGTCATTGACTTTTGCATGCTTCACTACTGTATGCCTTGGAGTTGGTCTTTTTACATTGATGAAGTCTGGAGACCTATTGGCTTCTGCCACGTGGATTTCTAGCTCCCTCCCAAGGTTTGGGAAGTTCTCAGCTATTATTTCTTTGAACAAGCTTTCTGCTTCATTCTCCTTCTTTTCTCCCTCTGGGATACCTATAATTCTTATGTTGCATTTCCTAATTGAGTAGAATATGTCTCAGAGGGTTTCTTCATTTCTTTTTAGTCTTAATTCTCTCCCCTCCTCTATCTGAATAATTTCTATATTCCTATCCTCCAGACTGCTACTTCTGTCCTCCATATTATCAACACTACTGTTCAGAGAGTCCAGACTTTTCTTAATCTTCTCCATTGTGGTTTTCATCTCCAACATTTCTGATTGGTTCTTCTTTATAGTATCAATCTCTTTTGTGATGTAGCTCCTGAACTCGTTGAGTTGTCTATCTGTATTCTCTCTTAACTCAAGTTTTTTAATGATAGCTACTTTGAATTCTTTGTCATTTAGATTATAGATTTCTGTGACTTCAGGATTATTTTCTGACTTAACAATGTCAGAAGAGGCAGCCCTGGATATCATGTGTGAAACATGCATTATCGTTAAAAAATAAATGAGCAAGATTCAAATGATCAGGAAAGCGCCTTCCACAGAACTCGCTTTGATAGAGTGAAAACTAATTTTGCAAGCGCTATCTTGCTTAGTGTTCAGGACAGGAGCACAAAGTCCATGTATCGAATTACAAAACCCAGTGATCTAGAAATGCAATGAGAGTCCATAAATGAAAAGTGTGGCTTAGTGTAGCATGGAAAATACTCCCACACATAAACCTTGAAGAAGATATTTAAGAAACAGATTATGTTTTAAACAGACATTTATAATTGAAGTTTTGAAGAATAATTGAGAGTTCCAAAAATTTTAAAGTTGCATGTTCAGACAAAAACATATTTGGATCTGACTATCATGCTAAAAGTCTACCTTAGGACGATCATAATTCTTCTTCAAAAATCCAAAATAAAATTTTTCTAATACATAAATACTTAAACTTCTGTTTCTAAGCAGAAGTAGAATTCAAAGAATCTAAGGCTGTAATCATTTTGGATACATCATTACAAAATTGCTTCCATTACTATTTTTGCCTAACTAAGCAGCTTTAGTATACTTACAGGTTGGGTGACTGACAGCATCCTCCATGTCTTAGTTACTCTGATGGAATTGCTTGAAGGTAAATGCTAGCAACAAGTTTGAATTTAGGATGTGAGTGGAAATGTCTTGCACATTGAAATTCAAAGATGTGGAGTTTCCTTGTTCTTGTATTTATAGACCATGAAAGATGTTTCTTTCATCAATTTCATGACTAAAATACTTACACATTTGCCATTTGGTAGACAAACATTACATTTGTCAATAAACTCAATGATTTAGTGTGTGAAAATTGTAGCCTTCTTTGGGTTTCTTGAAGCCTTGTTTTCTGTGAGGTGTGTTTAAATGCTATGCTCTAAAGTTTCTTCGAGGGAAGCTACTAGAAATAGCTTCTGAATTTATTGTATTTTTGAAAAGTGCATTCAGTCCATCAGTCTTCTAAATTAATGCTATATTAAGTTTAAGACCAATTGTTTATGAAGTGCTTTGATTTCACTCATACTCTGTATATGTATCTCTCTCTTTATAGCTATGTAAAATTAGAATTATTGAGTTGTCTACTTTGTTTTCACTTTGCACTTTGACTTACAAGAAGCTCGAAGTAAAATTTTATATTTTACTAAAGCAATATGGATATTTTCGTTTTCTGAATGTTGGTGTTTTTCCTTCCTATTGTCATAGCTCTCTACAATTATTCATATATATTTTTGGTCACCGAAATCTCTTCTTGTGTACCTTTTATCACGTACATTTTTCCTATATTTGCATCAGTGCCATGTGAGAATACAAATAAGCTAGTAATCCAACATAGAAGTTGGTTATAGTGAACTCAGGGCAGAATTTTCTAAAAGTTGAGATAGAACCAAGAGGACCTAGAAAATGAAAGTATGTTTTATATACAGATATTGAGACCTTATGCCACTAAAAGCATGCATATTCAGAGTATAAATATTAATTGAGAGAAAATGAGTATACAAAAGGAATGATATGTTCCACAAAGTTTAAGTACCTTTTGCAGATGTAGAAAGAGCCTTTTACTATTGATCAATCTATTCATGTGGTTGGAACACACACAACTCTCTTGAGACTAGCTCGTTTTTCTCATACTATCCTGGGGCCTCCTAATCCTCTTCCCTTTTGGCATTAATGAAGACAAATTTTGGATTAGGAGATTACGTATACTGGAAGAGACAAACTGTTCATACTTGTAAAGTTTGAAACTGGAGATATCATACACGTGTATCACTTGAGAATGCTACTGTAAAACACTGGTTGTGATGGCTGGAGAAAAAGCTTCCGGGTCAAAAAATGTGGGTGTGAGCAGGGAAGGAGCCTGAGGATGGCTGGCACACAGTGAGTTCATGTGAGGTGGAACTGAAGAGCAGGGCTAGAGAAGGTCACAGACGGGATGTTCAGAGCCATCCTGTACTAAAGACTGGAGGAATAAATAATGTCTAATAATAAGAAACAGGGCACTTCAAATTTTATTTAGAATCATCTCAGCACTTATAAGCAAACCATAATTTCCTAGGAAATGTATTTATCTTGTTTGTAAATCACAGAATGTTTCTTGTCTTGTTAGTAAGACCTTATAGTAGTCAGGATTCTATCAGAGAAGCAGTATATATATATATGTATAAAATTATAACTGTATACAGATGTGATTCCTTTGAGGACAAAAAGCATATATATTTACATATATATATATATGCGTAAATCTGGCTCCAAATAAATTCCAAATTTATTTGCAAAAGAGAAGCTACTTTGTGCTTTCCAATGTCTTTCTCCAAACTCCCTGGTCCCTAAAGCTTTCTTTGTGTGGAGCCCAGAGGTCTCACACTCTTTAGAGTAGTTCCTAGAACTTGAGAGGCACGCTTTCTTTGTCTCTTGATTAATATGTATACTTTGAATATGCATGTTTTTAGTGGCATAAGGTCTCCATAGCTGTATATAAAACATACTTTCAAAAAGCATATATATATGCAAATAAAATATATGATCACCTCATATATATGATTTGTTGTAGGGATTTGACCGTACACAATTGTGGGGACTGATTCAGCAGTCTCTTTGTGGCTGTTGTCTTGTGCCTGATGCTGAAGCTTTAAGTCAGTTGTAGGCTGGCCATTGCCTTGTGACAACAAGGTGAACCACAGATAAGCGACAATGTGTGTAAGCTCTCAAAAGACTGCTGCTTCACATCTGCCGTTCAAATCTCCATGTAGCTGCCCAGAGGCCCGCTATAACCAGAAGCATGCATAAAACAGATGTTGGATGTGACCTAGTCAAGTTGACCCATTATAAGGCCATACATCCTTTTGTTTCAAAATTCATTGTAGAAGAGATAATCCGCCCAAATTCAAGTTAAACAACATCAAGATCTTAAAATAGAAAAAAAAAAATCTCAAATTATATGAAAGAGAAAACATAATCTTAGAACTAATAAGCCATAATATTACACTACTTTTGAAAATCATAAATTTAAAGGCTATGTTTTCTAAATGCTGCCTGACAATAGAGCTGGCTTCCTCGGCACGTAACCAATGTGGTCATACAAGACCCTCCATCAAAAGGACCCTGTGCTTAGAGTTTGTTGCTCTGAAATCACTATTTTGAAATTCTTAATGACTGTATCTTTGAATTTGTGTTTTATAAGCTAAAGGGACAAAGGAGCAAGTGCCGGCACCCTGGATCTCAGGAGGGTGGATTCTTTGCCACCTTCCGCGCCAGAAGGGGTGAGGACCTGGGTGTGGGGAGGGGTGGAACCAGTGTGAGGTGCTTGCTGCCTCTGAAGTCTGTACTCAGCCTGCAAGTAGCCCTATGCCCGAAGGTGTGCTGCATTAAGTAAGCAAACAAACAAATGTTCCATAATTTATATGATGCATATTAATAGGTTTATTTAAAGGTGAATAAATAAAAATAAGTGAACAAATAAAAGACATGATGACAAATTGAGGGAGAAACTGTAGAAAAAATGAAGACACTTTTTACCTGATTTTTGAGCAAAGGACCCTGATTTTCATTTTAAACTGAACCGGGCAAATTATTTAGACAGCCTTGCCTGTTCAAATACTCTTTCTATGTGAAGACTTTTATGCTGAAGCAACTATTAATTAGCATTTAAATGTTAAGACTACAATTTTGAACATTTCCAGATGTGGTCTTGTACATCACACACAATCTAAGTTCAAAGACTTAAATTTGATTTCTTTTCCTTTATTTGGTGAGGAAGATTATCTCTGAGCTAACATCTGTGCCCATCTTCCTCCATTTTGTATGTGGGACACCACCACAGTCTGGCTTGATGAGTGGTGTGTAAGTCCACATCCAGGATCCGAAAGAACCTGAGAAGCCCAAGCCACCAAAGTGGGGCACTCGAACTTCACCACTACACCACCAGCCCAGCCCCTAAAATTTGATTTTTTGTACATAGACAGACAATAAGTTTGTCTGAACTTTTCTTCTTTTCTGTATTACAGGACGATATCATTTAAGTGTTGTATCTTCTTTTTCACCATTTTATTTCTTCTGGGTATTATATACATATATGTATTCTCATTTCTTCTGTGTTGCTTAAAAATGACAACTAAAAGTGTGTGTGCATACACACATACACACTGTATTTTTCTTTTGTAGTTAAGAGACTTCTAATTAGACACCTTCCTATGTGCCTACAAGCAAAAATCTCTAAGGTCTTTGAGGAAGGTCAGATGATTATCTAGCCGCCTCTCTTAGTGGCAGGATTCTCCTTCTGCTGTGTGTTTGGCTCTGTGACTAAAGGTGACCAAATGGCTACATTTACCTTAATATGTTCTGACCCTTCTTTTACAATTCACTAGTGCCTCAAATTTTAGTCCAGTTATCTGAGTGCTGTCCTTTAGACTTTGAAAGTCTAGACTGACGATCATGACATACTTCTTGAAGAAAAGACTGTTAGACCATTACTTTCAACACTTAAAATAGGATTGGATGAGCATTAAGGAACATGGTTTATGAAGCAATCTTCCTCTCTGTGGGAGACGGGGGACGATGGCAGAGATGACCTGCCGCTCTGGTCATCCTCGCAACTTCACTTTGCTGCAATAAGCGTTTGATTTGGATTTAGTGCCAGGGCACTCGCCAGGAAAATGAAAAGTTGGCACCTATGATATGATTAAGACCTTTCATTATCTTCACTGGAAGCAAAGAGACCCTGTACATTATGAAAAAACTGATTCTTTGAATACTCTTTGTCCCAAGACTTGACTGATTTAATATTTGAGAGGTCAGGATACAAGACACTATTCAAAACATGGGGAGAAAAAAGACAGACTTCTTGTCATTTAGGAGTTTACAACCTAGTGAAACAAGATTTATAATATAAGGTGTTCTCTGTACAGAGTTTTTAAAAATTCCATTCTATTAGGAGATGAAGGTCATGAAATAGAAAAATGAATTATTGAAATATTCTGCTTGATTGCCTCTGCTTCCCCACCTGCCCTGGCACTGGGGGAGAAGAAACCTCTTTGATTCTCCTCCCACTTATTCCTCTGGCAATAGTGGCCGTGGGTAGCCATTGCCTCTGTCAGTTTTGAGGTTACTTTTATAGAAGCTAGAAAAATGTCAAAAGAGTATTACGAAGAAGAAAGAGAGGGCACACAGCCAGTGATCAGAGTTGTAAAAATCAAACTGTTTATTTTTTTTTATTAAAAAGTACTGTGTATAAAAATATTACCGTTATACTGATATTATGCATGTCGCTTAATAATAAGTGTGATGTACCTCTGAAGCTTAGGAACTGATATTTTTTTGAAATAAAAAAAGAGATGTTTATTTTATCCTGAACCTTTTACTTTTTAACTCCTGGGTGGAACATGAATAACTTTTAATTTTCTTTTACTTTTTATCCCTCATGGTGCTTAGTATATTGGTACACACAGCAGTCCCTTGGTCTGGTTACCTATGTGGTTTAACAAACCACCCCAAGCACAGTGGCATAAATGAACAACCACTTTAATAGGCTCAAGTATTCCGAAGCTAGGAATTCGGACAGAGCAAGGTGGGGACTTCTCTCTGCTACAAGTTGGGGGCCTCGACTGGGGACCACACTCATGGCTGATTGGAATGACTGGGGGCTAATGTCATCAGAGGCGACTGCACTCATGGCTCTCACCTTTGAGCTGGGATGACTCAATGTATGGGCTTAGCTGTGACTGCAGACCTGAGGCCCTACTTCATCTCTCCATGTGTCTTTGGCTTCTCAAAGCATGATAACTGTGAGAGGAAGAGTCCTAAGAGTAAGCGTTCCAATGACCAACATAGAGCTCACGACTTTTTCTGACTGACTTCAAAAGTCATGCAGTCTCACTGCTGCTGAATTTGATTTGCTGCAATTGAATCACTAAGAGCAGCTCAGATTCAAGGAGAAGGGGATTAGACCCCTTCCCTTCGTGGGGAAATATCAGGGTCACATCACAGAAGAGCATGAGGGATGGAAGATATTGTTGCAATCATTTTTAGGAAGGACAATCTGTCATTATGTGCAATGATTAGTTGATGAACTTAACTTAACTGAATCCTCAAGCAAAGGAGATGATCAGTTCCAAGCTTCTGTGATGGCTTCATGTAAAAGGGATATAGCAACCTTTGGACTTTTGCTATTTCTTGTTTCTCTCTAATTGGTGGTTGTGATGGTTAATTTTATGTGTCAACTTGGCTGGGCCGTGCTGCCCAGACATGTGATCAAACTTGTTTTGGATGTTTCTGTGAGGGTGTTTTTGGATGAGATCAACATTTAAACTGGCGGACTTTGAGTAAAGCCTATGGCCTTCCATAATGTGATGGGCATCATCTGATCAGTTGAAGGCCTCACTAGAACAAAAGTCTGAGCTCCCCCAAGCAAAAGGGATTCTGCCACAGAGGACCCTTGAACTTTGATTACAACATTGGCCTTTCCTGGATCTCTAGGCTGTTGGTCCACTTTGCACATTTTGGACTTTCCAGCCTCTATAATCATATAGGTCAATTCCTTAAAATATGTATATGTACACACATACTTCCTATTGGTTCTGTTTCTTGGAGAATCCTAATACAGTGGTGTTCGCTGGACTAGAGGAAATAGAGCTGCAGCTTAGAATAGATCGGACAGGATTTTCCCTGGTATTTCTGACTCAGGACTCTAAATTTTCTCAGGCTAATCATTCTTCTTGCTACTGCTTCCAAAATTGGAGTAATATTTGATCCCAACTAAAAGTAAACTTTTGCTTCAAGAATCCAGGAAGATGATCTTGTACTTCTAAATAATACTGGCAATATTTCCTATCTGGTTGACTTTATAATAGGCCGTGATTAAAAAATAACCTTTAATATTGCCCTCCTCCGAAGAGCAAGTCAATCAAATATTCTTGGGTAACTCCCACACCCTTCAATCAGCAGATGACTGTTAAGTATTTGAGGGCTGACTTGCACATCAGCTGATTAATTATGTCACAGACAATTATAACAGGGCAAAGGAGTTTCACTTCTGGGGCTTAATCAGGATATAAACTCTGAGGTTACTTTGAAATTTTATAAGAAAATCTATTTTCTTATATAATGTCTTCTGGCTGCTTGACCAGCTTCTCTTTCATTTCCATGTCACCATTGTGATTAACAGATTTTTAAGAACTAACAAATACACATGATGTCATTTTCAAATTTGTGTTTACTCTTCTTCTTAGTCTCTGACCCCCATGATATTTTTATCTCACTCTGGTATGTGAAGATGTGTTCTTTTCAGAATATGTAGATAGGAGACCTCAGCAAGTGTCCCACCCATGCTACTGTCGGACATCAGTATCAAATCAAGGCTTTTTTTGATGAACCTTGGTAAGGCCTGAGAATCCTGCTGGATGTGCTGCTCCAGGGAGCCCCAAACTAGTTGATGAGAGGTGACATGAGAGAAAATCCATGTGTCAACTCTGCATTCAGGGTTATTTGCCTTCAACACTCTGAATGTCCCTCTTTATTGGATTTCTGGACTATGGATCAAATACACATTAGCTACTAATTTTAGTTTTGTATATAGTGATATACTTGTTCTTCCAAGAATAAAAATATTTAAAAATTGTTTAAATCACATCTGAGGACAGAATTTACAATATATAGGCAAAAATGGTAGTATTACTTAGAGGTTTCTTTCAAATTTTTAATGATATCCACAAAGATTATGGACTTTTGGCTCTCACTAAGTATGTTTCGGTTAATTGGCTTATGTTATCTTACAATTAATAATAGTACCTTATGTTTTTCCAACTCTTAACTGTGAAGTATGTGGTGGCAGAAATAAGGACAAAAAAGATTTTCCAAAAATACAAATGCTCCATAATAACTCAAGGACATTTTGATATCTGCTCTTCCTCTCTACTGCTAGCGGTAATACCAGCGAAATAGCATGCAAACTGTCAAATATTTAAGCTTGTGTGTAGCAGCTCATGCTTCATAAAGTTCTTTGTAGTCTCACTATGCACTTTAATCTTTGAGATATGCAGAAAGAGTTGTGAAATTTTCTATAGATGAAAGCAAATTTTAACCCATTAAGTGCAAAAACAAATTAAATAGATAAATAAAAGTCCTGCGGCAGGTCCAAACTTCTCTATGTGGTTTTACAGGTTGTTCTGTATCCCTGTTCAGAACAAAGGTTTCAGCCGGTGCAGTAGTGCATGAAACTGAAATGTTTTCCACTATTCTTTGCTGTGATTCTCTTTATGTTTTTTAGGAATGGTGCAAACAACTGCAGAAGTTTTCACACATAGCCTTCCATCTGCCAACAGCTCAAGCTGGCAGGAATAGGCAGCTTTTCAGGGGTGTGAACAGAATTGATTTATACACACCGCTGGATCTTTTCCAGTGTATTTTCTCAGCCAGGACCAAACGTAGTGTTGCAAATGAGCTGTACAGTAGGCTTTCATCTAATGTTTACTAGGGTACACACTCCAAGTGCTCCTAGAAGCACAGGTTAGGAGTGGGTATCACATTAATCAATTCATGGCAGAAGGAAAGAAATGACTGTCACATTATGAAGGATGGAGATTGAGAAATGGTTAGCAAGAACTTAGGAGAAATGCAGCTAAGCTTCATAGGTCCTGCTGAAGATGAAAAACAATGGCTACAATTAAAGCCGTACATTCCTGGAGTAGATTTAGAATTTAGGGAAATGAAAAGAGAATGTGGAGGGGGTGGAGAGATGAGGGTGACTGCAGATAAAACCTGCTCTCCCTGGCCAGCATCCAAATCTTACTCGTGAATTAGTAGGGATTAAAAAAGCACAAAATTTACATTACCTGTAAGAACATTCTATTTTTCGCAGAGTAGTCGTGTAATCAAGGAGCCTGCTTACCTATGTGGCAAATATGGAATACCTAACAACACATTTTCTTGCTTAACTTTCCAAGTACAATAGGCTAAATATTAAACTGAACTAATATTATTCAGGTCACTGAACTTAATACTTTGAAGCCATGTTTTCATATATTGAGTGTCTTGCCTTTGAGAGTTGAAAAGGATAACATGTCTATTAGATGTGTCTAGCTTCTCATATGGAATTTATTGAGGCATGTGAAATGATTCCTATTGAAGGATAATTTTCTACTAATCATGAACGCACGTTGCATATTGTGACTCTTTTCTTGGAAGAAACCTGAAAGTGTGTTTAATTCTTTTGATAGGAAAATTGAAAGTTTAAACAAATTCTCATATTTGGCATTTATTCTCAGAAAAGATCTCTATATTTATCAACTTGCCAATATACTTCATTTCTGCTCTGTGAGCATAACAATTTTTTCTGACCACTTTTTTCTTAAAAACAAAGCAAAACAGCAATTACAATTGTTGAAAAATGGACAGTTTCGAGCAATGTCGCTATGGAGATACTACAATGGATTTACAAGAACATTTTTGAACGTTATTTAACCTCATTGTTAGAATACATTTTAGATTTTATTTACTAATGTAGAATCCAATTAATCAATGTAGAATCCCATTGAATAGTGTAATTTTCTATAAACATAGTGTTTGTGAACTGAAAAGTAGGTTCTGGCTGACCTAGGGAACAGAGAGGACCTGGGAAGGAGGGAGCTCTGCTGCAGTCATTGTAGTCATCAGGACCAGAATCAGGGGAGACAAGCCCAGGGCTGAGGTCAACTTAGAGTATTTATTCGTGAGTCAAAATGTATGGAACAAATAAAACATCTGGACCCAAAGTCAGAACCAGGAAGCTAGGCTACAGCTAAGGGATTAGTAGCCAATGGAGTTGGGAAGACAGGTGAAATCTTAAGGAGCAAAGGTTGGAACTTCAGATCTCGGATTCGGTAGCTAATTGATGAGATTCTCTATTCTTGAGGGCAAAGCCCAGGACATGTAGGCTTCAGTCTTCCATTCAGGGTCCTTCTTGCCTGGTTGCTGTTCCAAGCTTTTGGCCAGCCACTCTGCCCCGCATTGCTCCAACTGGACCAACACTCACCCTCTTCCTCTCCTTGCCATCGCCTTCCCATTCGGGGGATACAACTCTTCTTGGTTCTTTCCCACTCCTTCTATCCACCTTTTAAACATCTCTTCTTCTTTCAATGTTTCTGTAAATCTCCCTTCTTCTGTCTTTATCTGTGGTAACCTTGGGCAGAGCTAGATGTCTCTTCCTCAGTATTCTGTCAACATGCTATTGCTGAATGTATCACTTTACCTGGTAATTACTTGTTTGTATGTCTACTGCACTTTTAATCTGGGTGCCCCTAGAAAGCAAAGATTTTGTTTTATACACACTCAAATCATTGGTGCCTGGCATATAGTAAGATTCATTAACAGACTATTAGATGGGATCATGTTATATTGCATTACTTTCCTCCAGTCTTAGGAAACAAATAACAGATTCTACACAAGATTTTGAAACTAAAAAGGGAAACAAGAAAATTGTCACTTTGAGTATAGAGTTCCTGACCTGCACTTAAGAAAAAAGAGAACCTTAAAAATTTTTTAAATTATCACTCGTACAACTTAAAGTAAAATGATAATGATCCTACCAGTTTCCCATTTTTTTCACATTACTTTCTAGAACTTGACCATATGTATCCATATTTTACATAGCTGTACTTGTTGTTTAAAGTCTGTGATTTTTACTTAAGAGCATAGCACAAATATTGCTCCAGGTCTTTACATTATCTAAAAATTATCAAGTGCAGTGATTTCATAATACTACATATGTTCTTCTAGATTTAAGTAAGTGAAAATGATGAGAATCTCACCCATTGACCATCAGTTCTGAAGGTGTTTTTCTCTCCTTTTGTTTTATTTAGCTAAATCACCTTCTATGAAACAAAAGTAAATACCATAGGAGAATCAATTTTTATGACAGATAACTGTTACCTGTAAACCTCAACATCATTTAAATTCTTTGACTAGAGCTTTAGACATCAACTTTTGAGGGAATTTAGATAAGTCCAAATATAAGGAAAATGTTTTTGACCAGAAGCTGTAATCTGATTGTGACATAAAAAGTTTGAATATCTTATGAGTGTCTTGCCAAACTAAAAGCCTCATGTAGAGAGATGGGAATGTGCTCACTCTCTATGTACTTAACTTCTTTATCTGACCTTGCTCCTTCAAACATGCACTTGCTACAGAATGTCAGTCACTAATGAGGCCTAAAGTAATTGAGGCTGATTGAGCTGGCAAGATGCTGCCTAATTAGAATGATAAATGGAAATGGCTGATCAAGAATGGAGGAGTGAATGGCACAGAGGGCATTAAACAAGGTCGTTCTGTCAAGGAGGACCACTCATCTGACCCCCCTCCCCCCAAATCATGACCGTCCTTCATGCCATGTGAGCCCAAGTCTAAACAATGTATGCAGATTGTTGTATGTGGAATTTTCTGACTCTGCTTTCTTAGGCAAAGTGTGGTGAGGATTTAGTGATTCCCTGGGTAAGTCATTCAATGGAAACACTAGAATCAAATACTTTGAGCCATATAATTCTCTGTCGATTAAGAGTGAGGATTTACGAATACGTTAGTTCTCTACACAAATATAGGGTAACTCAAAATTTGCCCCATGAGTTCTCTCGTGTTAAACTTTCCATACCACATGGGAAATACATCAAACAACTTCACATATTTGAAGGACACATAACATTTAATCATAGTGTTTTAGAACCTGAACCACATTTAATCAGTCTTTTGATTTCCTAAATGTGTCTATTAAAGGCATATGAATTTTATTATTTTAGCATTTTTTTCCTTTAAAAAAACATCAACTTTAACTTTAAACTGACATGGATGTAAATGTATAAAGATAGATTCACAAATATTTCAATGACAATGTAATTTTCACTCAATTTATTTAGTAATACGTTATTTATTTGCCATGATCTGGGGGTAAATGTTCTGAGAGACAGCTGCGCTTTTTCCTACTAAGCCATATTTTAGTGATTTTTAGGAGAAATCTCTCTAAAATGTACAATAAAGCTGTTAGAGCACCTATCCCCAAATTTCCTGGAAGATAGCCTTTGGTGGCCATTTTCTAGGACAGTTGATAGGCATCGTTCTAAAGTTCATGTCTAAAGATGCAGTCTCCAGCTTCTCAGAATGCCTACCTTATGCTCAGTATAGCTGAAATTCTTTGACCTCAGAACTTTAATCTGACTTTGACAAAAAGAATCTCAAATAGAAGACAGCTGTAGTCTACTCAAAAAAAGTAAGTAATCATCAGTGTTTGGGAATAAATAATTAGTACTAACATTAAATTGAGGTAACATTAAAAGAATTCCATAAATGGTATTTGGAACTAGTAATTGCCCCATGCCACTAAAATATCATTAATTAGTATATCTACCACTTCTTTCAATGATAAATAAGCAGGATGTTTTTCTGGTTCAGCTATTCAAGAGGTCTTTTCTCCACCCTTCTACCTCTGTAGTCTTCCCTAAGGATTCAGCTACAGGTACAACCCTTCAAGGTCCACAGTAACTACATCAACTCTCTGGCATTCACAGCTGTTTGCTTGACTCCTTGAGTGACTCTGAAATTCACTGCCTTTAGAAGGGAGTGGTTAAGAGTGTACCCTTTGTGGTCAGTGAGGCCTGCCCTCCAATACTGTCCCTGCCATTTACTAGGTAAGTGGTTTTGGACAAATTTCCTGACCCCTATCAAATAGGCATAACGATGTTCACTTCCTTGGCTTGTTTTGAAGATTAAAGGAGATGATGTATCTAAAGCTTAGCATCCTGACTGGTACATAGAAAATACTCACTAAATGGTAGATAATGACGTTGCTTAAAGCTTAGTGGAGGCACCTAGCAAATGAGTAAAACTTTTCTTTCTGTCCTGCCACTTTCCACCATTCCAATGCACCCATTCTCCAGCCTGATTAGCATCTTTTTCTCCTCTACAACACTTTTATTTCTGGCAAAGAGTCACTTCCAGTTTCTGTCCTTTTGATGACTGTCCCTTCTCCATCAATCTGAGGCCCCTACCACTTCTCCACCCAGCTGTCATATTGCCCCTCCTTACCCCATTGAATGTCCTCTGTCGTATTGCCAATTCTCTCCCTCTGACGCTAGGCATAACTAAAACTGTCAATCATCTCTTTCAGGCTCACTTATATCCACTTTATAAATGTATTAGGCAGTCCCTGCTTTATGAAACAGAATATATTGAATGGAACATTTTCTTGATGACTCAGGGTCACGTCCATGAACACCAGTTATTGTTCTGTCCTGTACAGTTATAGAAACCATCGAAGTATATAGATTGCTTGTCCTCATGCTAAGTGAATTTCTTTTAAAATTTACTGTCAAGAAAAAATATGGCCTCTCTAGACAAAGATGGATATGTCCTGTTGTTTGATAATGAAACATATCTACATTACCCACGTGTTATGCAAGCATTCTCTCTTGCTTTCGCTTGTACTTCAGTAGTTTTGGTTTTTTTTGCTTGTTTTGTGTTTTTTGTTTCTCCTTATTGGAAAGAGTAGGGAAAGAGCTTACTGCCCAATATCTACAGCCAGTGTATTTATCTTCCAAATGTAACTTTTCCTCCCGAATGTGATGGTCTCCAATCTTTCATCCAACCACAGAATTACCATTCTAACACTTAATTGACTTCTTGTTCCATAGTTATATTTTATATGCGATTTTACTGTCATTACCTTCATATCTGTTTTGGAATTAGGTGGGACAAATCTTGTATATACATATTTTAGAAATTGTAGGGGCCCATCCTGTGACCAAGTGGTTAAGTTTGCGAACTCTGCTTTGGTGGCCCAGGGTTTTGCTGGTTTGGATCCTGGGTGCAGAATAGTACCACTCATCAGGCCATGCTGAGGCGATATCCCACTTAGCACAACCACAGGCACTCACAACTAGAATATACAACTATGTGCTGGGGGATTTTAGGGAGAAGGAGAAGAAGAAGGAGAAGGGGAAGAATAAGAAAAGAGGATTGGCAACAGTTGTTAGCTCAGGTGCCAATCTTTAAAAAAAAAAGAAAAGGGGGCTGGCCCCATGGTCGAGTGGTTAAGTTCGCGCACTCCGCTGCAGGCGGCCCAGTGTTTCGTTGGTTCGAATCCTGGGCGTGGACATGGCACTGCTCATCAAACCACACTGAGGCAGCATCCCACATGCCACAACTAGAAGGACCCACAGCGAAGAATACACAACTATGTACCAGGGGGCTTTGGGGAGAAAAAGGAAAAAAAAAATAAAATCTTTAAAAAAAAAAAGAAAAAGAAAAGAAATTGTATTAGTTTCCTTAGGCTGCTGTAACAAATTGACACAAACTCGATGGCTTAGAACAGCAGAAATGTATTCTCTCACAGCTCTGGAAGCTAAAAGGCTGAAATCAGTATGTTGACAGGGCCATGCTCTTCCTGACAGCTCTAGGGGAGGATCCTTCTTTGCCTTCTCCAAGCTTCTGGTAATTACCAGAAATCTTTGGCATTCCTTATCTTGCAGATACATCACTCCAATTTTTGCCTCCATCATCACATATTGTTCTTCCTGTGTGTCTCTCTATGTTCCTGTTTTCTCTTCTTATAAAAACATTGGTCATTCAATTAGGACCTACTTGAATCAAATATGACCTCTTCTAAACTTAATTAATTGCAATCTGCAAAGACCCTATCTCTAAGTAAGCTCACATTCTGAAGTTCTAGATAGACAGGAATTTTAGGGAGACACTATTCAACCCAGGACAGACGGGAAATTTCTTTGGTTTTCTGTTTGATTATATTTCAGTCACCACTACCATCTCTATGACCGCTTCATGGTAATTCTTCCAGCAATACTGCCTTATGTGTCCCAATTTCAAGTCTTTGGAAAAATGATAAATCACGGCAAAACAAATTAAACTGGTTAAATCAGTTCACCTGTTAATAGTTGTTAACATTTGTTAACACTTTTATTCTGGATATCATGTTTTTAAATAGACCACTACAAGGCAAAGACAATAGTCTGTGTCTGCATTGCAGTCCTGGCTGGTTGGGATAATGGCAGAAACTTTCAGACAGTAGCTAGAATATGTGAGCAGTGAAGTATTGGTCTTTACTAGGCAGCAGCAAATAAGCAAGTGATAAAATTCAAAGTGGAAAAAGTAACAGCAGCCCATAAATCCTCATTAAACATGTTTCTTTATAAACAACGTACTCATAAATATAGTTTAGTATAAGGGTTGACTATTAACTCCTCCTGCTGAATTTCCTGTCGCGATAAGGGAAACTACTGTCTGCTCATTTGCTCTAACCAGAAACCTCAGCGACACTCAGATTCCTCTTTATCCTTCACCCTCTGTATATAGTCAGTCATCACATCTTGCCAAGTCTATCTCACACCAACAGATATTTTATTTCCTGCCTTCCATCCTTCTTGTGACTCCCTTGGTTCAGTCGCTCATCACCTCTCATCTGCACTATAGTGAGAGTAATAAAACTGGTCTTCCTATTTCCACATCCTGTCCATGTGATCCCCCCACCCTAATGCTGCTGAGAGAAGATGTTCTTTATAAAATAAAATTCTGTTCGTATTGTTCATCTCATCAAAATCCCTCAATTCCTTTCCATAGACTAGAGGATAAACTTGATACACATTAACAGGGCATGAGAGAGCTGTAATGATCTGGTTGCCCCCTTTTCCAACCTCATTTCTCTGCACTCCCCACATGTGCCCTGGGCTCTAATCCAGCAAAACAGCTGGATTATACACACTTACTAGATACAGCTCACTGTCTTTGTGATGCCTTCTCTGCCCATTTCCCAGGCAGAATCAAACATTGCTTTTTCTCTGCTCACATAACATCTTAAAATATATACCACTAGTACATTGACTACATATCATTTTGTCATGGTGTGTGTGTATTTATTCTACAAATAGAATTAGTGCATTAGTGGAATAAGATGGGCTTTGGGGGCCACATACATAGTAAGTCAAATCAAGTTCTTTCACTTTCTAGTCATGTGATAAGCAGGCGGGTAGAAAAAGGAGGAAGTAAATATTCCAAGGGAGAGAGTGGGTTCTGGGATGACATCAAAGAAGAATAAGTGGGGAGACTTTGATTTCCTGATGAATGAGAAGGAAGATGGCTGACATATACAGAATCAGTAGAGACTAAATAAACACACAAAAAAATCATCTGACATATTCTTTCACTCAGCAAATATTTCGGTAGCTATATGTACCAAGGATACAACAGTGAATACGATGAACTAGATTGTTCCTTTCAAGAAGATTTTAGTTTGCTTTCACGTAACTATTTGTTATTTTTGTTTATCTTCGTTATCTCCATTTCTTAGCACAGTGCTTATACAAGCTAGTCAATAAATATGTATTAATTTAACTAAATAAAATATAAAATCAATAATTGATTTTTGTATGGAATTGTGAAAGATGCATGAAATACACAAAAATTACCAGACAATCAAGATGGTCATCTTCAAATCCAGTAGTTTATGGTGTAGATATTCCTCAAGCACTTTTCTCTATTAAAATTTTTGTGTGCTGTCAGACTTAAGATGCTGGTGAAGCAGTCCAAAGGAGTCAATCAATACATACTGGTAATAGGAGGCATCGCACTTTTCAGCATCTATTACATGTTCCAATTTTTAAACTAATACAACTTTAGCAGAGGAGGACACAATGTGAACAGAATTTATACCTAGTCTCCTAGGTTATAACAATCCAAGTGTATTAAAAAACAAAAGCAGGAAGTTCAGATATACCATTTAGCCAGATAATGACAGAGAGAAATAAAAATGGTAGTCTGCAAAACTTTAATGTTATCATTGTCAACATCATCATAGCTACCAACAACTAGATTTGTTGAATACTTACTCTGTGTGCATTATGTACTAATGTTACATTATTTGCCTAAAAATCAAATGCCAGATTCTCACTCAGATAAAGCTTATAATGTAACAGAAGAGATGAGAAATTCACCCCAATGGTGCTAACAGAAATACTCACACATACAAATGTGAATGTGTGAGCCATTGCTCAAGTCAAGAAACTGATCCTTATCAAGTGATATATCAGGCATTTAGTGGTTGGTGCTTGTTTTGACACACCTGTTCTCAACATAATGATTTATTTACTTATTTGTGGTCAGTGTTTAAGTTTACATTATGAATGAAATTAGAGTTTCGTTCATGTGGACTGTGGACTACCTGAATTTGCTCTGACCCCTAACTTCTGCTAGTTAGCTGGCAGACATTTCACAGGAGAGAAGAGGATGAGCATGTCAACAAATCTAAATATTCTCATCACGGCAGCCAACAAAACAACTAAAACATGTATCTTGTTAAAAATGAACCAGGAGGATCCTTTTTATCTGCTAAAGAGGAATAATGGTCATTTATGATATTTAGTTGGATTCAACTCAGTGACTTTATTAATGGAAAAATCCAGGCTTTAAACAAGGAAAGATTCTTTTTCCTGGTAACATTGTTAAAAATCAAGGAAAACTTATTCCCTGGCCAATGAAAGCAAATACGAACACAACATTTGGCAGTGTTTTGAGAAGATTGTGCTTTGGGGACAAGATGACCTAATCAACTATTGTTTCTGTCATGTAAATGTGTCTCCCTTTCTCAAGTTAGTTTTTCTGGGTAGCATATTACTGCAAGTTGATGTTCTTTTCACATTTTGGGCCATCCTGGGACCAGTGTAATCATGAATGTGGTCTAGTGGGTTTGCTCAGAACTACGCTTTTGCTACATCTGTATGTTCCTACATGTTCCTTCTGTGCTTATGCACAACCCCAACATTTTGATTGCATTAAATGAACGTCAAAAGCAGTAAACTCCTTCCTCTGTAAGATTTATAGTAGTCAATGGTTAAGAAAATGGAAGAGCAGAAATAGAGTACAGAAAAACAAAAAGAGGCTAACTGACAAAATGTAGTTCCAGCAGCAATAATAACATGAAAATCATTTTTTTCATGAATTTTGTTTGGAAAGTGCACCTGAGGAGCCAGAAGGATTAGGCAAACCTTGCCAGTCACTGCAGGGTGCAGCTAATGGCAGGCTCATTGAAGTTTCAGTTCAAAAATGATAAGGTTTAATAAATCTCTGTGGGTGGATTTATCTCATAATTGCAGATCATATTTAGAGGACTGACTAATTAGACTTGATTTGTATATGCTTTAGGCTTAATTGAAAGTCAGTTTTTCCTATGCTACTTCAAAAAGATTCTTTGTTAATGTAGAAAGAGTTAACTTTTGTGTAAGCTAAATTCTAAAACATGACTGTTTCTCTTCTTTGTGATTGAATTGCATGCTGTTCTGCTATTATGAAATATAGTCACTTGTCTAAACAAAGAAAAGATGCTGATTTCTTTGGTCTACAACTTGCGATACTAAAATATGATATTTAGAGATAAATTTTAAAGAGAATCCAAGAAGATATTTATTTATGCCAAAGTGGAGTTACATGCTAATAAAGGAAACAAAAGGATAATAATAAAAAAACTTCCTCTGTGCACTACCTTTTGTTTTAGTAAGGCCGTTCTTGATGGGTGATCACTTGTTTAAAAAAAAAAGCTAAACCTAAAATGCTGCACCTCATTGCAATAAAAATTATAATACCTTTGAAGTATTTAAATTAGCACAGATACAAATATGACTAATATTATACATTAAGTCCATTGTTAGGTCATTATTATTTAAATTTCTCATTAATATTCATCCATTCTGGAATTTTGTCTTTGGATTTCCATAATGTTTCTCTTGGTCCTCGTTAGGGTATCTCCCTATATATGCTGTTTATTGCTCATGTGGCTACATTTTAGTGTCATTCAATTATGAATGATGTCCACAGTACATTGCCATCGTGATCTTTATGTAATATAGCAAATTTCCTGGTGATTCAAGTTGTTTTTGAAATTATGGAGGGGGTGCCAAAACAGGAAGAGAACTTTGATATTTTCTTTATGGCACTCTTCCTGGAATTTTTCAATTTTCCTTTCCAAGGCTAAACTTACGAATGAACAGATCATGTATACAGTTACATGGTAAATTGGAAAGCGATCAGAAAATCTCTTTTACATCAAAATAAGGGTGCCCTACCCTCATTCTCTAATTATTTGCTATCTGAATCTTCATCGCTAGATGTTTCCTTAGGTAAAAGTTAATATCCTTTTAGTTAGTAGAAATGCAGTTGATCAACATGACAGCAATCAAAATCCTAGTAAGGTATTTTGTGGATATTGACAAATTGATTCTAATGTTTATAAGGAGAGGCAAAAGACCCAGAATGGTCAATGCAGTATTGAAGTAGAAGAACAAAGAGAACTGACACTACCCAACTTCGAGAGTTATTATAAAGCTACATAATGAAGACAGTGTGGTAATGGTGAAAGAATAGACAAATTGATCAATGGCACAGAACAGAGAGCTTCAACAAACGGTGCCGGAACAACTGGATATCCACACACAAAACATTAGTCTAGACACGGACCTTACACTCTTCACAAAAACGAACTTAAAATGGATCATGGACCAAAATTTAAAACATGAAACTATAAAGCTCCTAAAAAATAACTTAAGAGAAAATCTAGCCCTTAGGTATGATGGCAGCCTTTTAGATACAACACCAAAGCCACAATCTATGAAATAAATAATGGCTAAGCTAGACTTTATTAAAAATAATAACTTTTACTCTCTTAAAGACAATGTCAGAAGAATGAAAAGACAAGCCACAGACTGGGAGAGAATATTTGCAAAAGACACATCTGATAAAGAACTGTCATCCAAAATATACAAAGAACTATTAAAACTCAACAGTAAGAAAACAAACAACCCAATTAAAAAGTGGGCCAAAGGGGACCAGCCCAGTGGCATAGTGGTTAAGTTTGGCACACTTTGCTTCAGTGGCCTGGGTTCACAGGTTTGGATCTCAGGCACAGACCTACACCACTTGTCAGCCTTGCTGTGGTGGCAACTCATATAAAGTGGAGGAAGACTGGCACAGATGTTAGCTCGGGGCTAATCTTCTCCAGAGAAAAAAAACAGGAAAAAAAATGGACCAAAGACTTTAACAGAAACCTCACCAAAGAAGATATACAGATGGCAAATAAGTATGTAAAAAGATGTTCTATATCATTTGTCATCAGGGAAATGAAAATTAAAACAGCAACAAGAAACCACATACACCCATTAGAATGACCCAAACCCAGACCATTGACAACACCAAATGCTGGTGAGGATGTGAAATAACAGGAACTCTCATTCATTGTTGACGGGAATGCAAAATGGTACAGCTGCTTTGGAAGGCAGTTTAGCGGCTTCTTATATAACTAAACATACTCTTACCACATGATCCAGCAACCACACTGCTTGGTATTTGCCCAAAGCTGTTGAAAACTTAATGTCCACACTAAAACCCGTACATGGATATTTATAGCAGTCTATTCACAATTCCCAAAACTTGGAAGCAACCAAGATATCTTTCAGTAGGTGAATGGATAAATAAATTGTGATACAGCCAGACAACGGAATATCATTCAGTGTTGAAAAGAAATGAACTATCAAGCCGTAAAAAAAGGAAACCTTAAATCCATATTATTAAATGAAAGAAGCCAAACTGAAAGGGTTATATACTGTAAGATTTCAACTGTACGACATTCTGGAAAAGGCAAAACTACAGTGACAGCAACAAGATCAGCAGTTGCCAAGGGGTAGAAGGGGAGGGAGGAATGAATAGGCAGAGCATAGAGGAATGCTAGGGCAGTGAGACTACTCTGCACGATAACACGCTGATGGATACACATCATTATACGTTTGTCAAAACCTGTAGAATGCACAACACCAAGAGTGAACCGTAATGTAAACTATGGACTTTGGGAGATAATATTGTGTTAATGCAGGTTCATTGACTGCAGCAAATGTACCATTGTGGTGACGCCTGTTGTTAATGGGAAAGTCTGTGCCATTTGTAGAGGCAGGAAGTATATGGGAAATCTCTGTACTTTCTTCTCAATTTTGCTATGAACCTAAAACTGCCCTAAAGAATAAAGTCTATTTAAAAGTGAAAAAGAAAAAAAAGAAAGAAAAGACTATTTCTATTCAAGAACAACAACGACAAAACAAAGTAAACCTTACATTAATTAGGCCAAATCATCCAATTTTTTGATGTCTCCTTGACTTTCAGATAAAGTAATTTCTCTTGCAAAAACATCAATTACCCATATTACAAGTGAACTTCCATTCTCCTTCCTTCCACCTACCTTATTGTCTGTCTCAAGATTTTTCACATGACAAACACTGGCTGTTGCTCAAAGATGCCAGCTGCATTGATGAGAGAGAAAAAATAATAATTATATATCTAAGTATGAGTGTGTTGGCAGGTGGGAAGACGGGATGTGAGAAATATCAGTCAGGGACAGAGACTAAGAAAGAGAGGAGATCAACTAGAAAATCAAAAGCGTTCTGAGGAATGTCTTAAGAAAGAAAACAATAGAATGACCCAGAATGCTAAGTAAGTTTGCAGAGTAATTTCTATGGTTGGGCTCTGATTTAAAAGGAAAAAAATGAGACTTACATCACAAGGAAAGGATGAGGGAACAGGCTGAGACACCCAGCTGACTGCAGGATGGGCTTGAGCATGGATGGGAGGAATCAGGTGTGACACACATCCTGCCATAACTCTGTGTCCATCTTTCAGCACCTGTATTCCAATGGGTGTAATAAAGATCTATCTTCTAAACAATTGATTTGTAGGTCAGCCGTCTCTCAGTGAGTTTCAGTGGATGCTTATTGTGAGATTTTTGTTAAAAATCTGGCAGGAGCTAAGAGTAGTTTTTTTAATAAAAATTATTAAGGTCATATTGGCTTGTGTAAATTTCAGATATATATTGTTATATATCAGTTTCTGTATGGACTGCATTATGTTCACCACCAATAGTCTGGTTTTTATCCATCAACATACATATGTGCCCCTTTACTCTTTTTTCCCTTCCCCCACCCCTTTCCCTCTGGTAACCACTAATATGTTCTCCTTATCCATGTGTTTGTTTATCTTACACATATAAGTGAAATCATATGGTGTTTGTGTTTCTCTGTCTGACTTATTTCACTTAGTGTAATACTCTCAAGGTCCATCCATGTTGTTGAAAATGGCATGAGTTTCCCTTTTTTATGGCTGAGTAGTATTCAATTGGATGTATCCTATGTTCATCGCAGGATCATTTACAATAGTCAAGACATGGAAGCAACCCAAGTGCCCATCAATGGATGAATGGATAATATATGTGTCTTCTTCAATTATAATCATATTGAATACTAAATGTACCATTATATTTTGATCTTTGAAGAAATAAATGACAGAATTCCAGTATTACCAGCTAACCTTTGTCTTAGTTTAAGGTAAGAGATGCTGACCCAGAAAACAGGTTCTAATTGGAAACAATAAAGACATGGGAGGGATGAGTTGAAACCACTCTATACCTAACCTTTCTATCATAGTTCTGAGTTTAACAACAATCATTTAACATTTGAAAAAGAAAACACACACACACATACAATTTTATCTTCCTTTCACCAAGTTTATTGCTGAAGTGTTTTTCCTATAAAATGCTATCCACCAGACATATAACAACAACAAAAAGCTCAGTTGACTAATTGAAGCAATGTATCCAAATAATGCTGTCTGTTTGGCATTCTTTTTTACACAAATTGAAATACTCAATTCAACCACCTGGGAAAATCGTAAGCTAGTGTATGTTTTCATTTTACAAGAAAAATGCTCACTATAAATACTCAGTCCATCATAAAGTGGAGAGAAATACAGAGAAGAAAATAAAGATTGCTCATAATCGACAACCAAGAAATAACCGTGATAAACTCTCATCAATTTTATCCATAAATGTATTGAATTCCATGATTATAATGAAACCAAGTCTCTAGTTCTTAATTGTGACATTTGAATCACTTTATATTGCTTTATTACTTAATTAGACTCAAAAGGTAAGACACGAATTAACACTTCACATCTCCTGAATTAGGCGGTAGTCACCATCTCTAGAGGATAAATTTAGATGAGGTGATGTTCATAGTATAGTTCCCTTTGGGCTCTGATAAGTGGTATCCAAAGCACCTAATGATTACAATTTTATTTAGAATATTGTATTATATATGGAAAACAAAATATTTTATTATATATACAAAAGCAGAATTAAACAATAATGTACTCCTTCCAATATACTTCCTTTTTTTTTCTACATTAGACTCTATTTCTCACTCTAGGTTTGTGTATTTATTCAGATCTCAAAACACCATTATATACTATTTTCTTTAGTGTCTAACATCCTAAAATTGCTCATATTTCGTTTTTCTCTGTTTTCAGATGATGCTTAATGGTGCCATTATCTAAAGTTTAGAGTTAATTAATTAATTTAAGCAATTTTCCTTAAATGTGGTCATTATTTCTATAGGTATCAATAAGGTATTGATACTGGCATTGTTTGAGTCATAACGTTGCACATAAAATAAAATGAAGATGTTCCCAGTTCTCAATCTTCTCACCTATGGCCGGTCCCATTCCCTAGCTTGAACCTTTGATCCTGTCATTATTAGAAACTGCCACTCTTCCAGAAACTCAATTTCAAGCATCAATCCTATGCCCAGCATCTTCTAAACAACGGCTCACCTACTCCGGCTCTCAGAATACTTCAGTTACTCCACTCAAAGTCCTCCCGGACTCATTCAGCATCTGTAAGATTCCTAGTCCCCTATCAATTTTATCACTGGCTTAGACAATTGCAATGGCCTCCAAACTTTTTCTTTTTCTAACCATTCCCTTTCATTATTTATTTTATACACTGGATAGAGAGTGCTCTTTAAGAAATATAAAGCACATTCTGTCATTTCCATGTTTAAAAACACTTAATATCTTTCTAAGTTACTTGGAATAAAATTCAAACTTCTTTTATTGTTTGTAAGTGATGCACGTCTGAGTCCCCGCCTGTGTTTCCAGTCTTGTCATGTTCCACCCTAGTTCCTACTCAACATACTCCAGCCACATTGCCCTTCTCACTATTTCTTGAATGATCCAAACTCATTACATGCCAGCCATTTTCCCAGCTGGAAATGTCCTTCCTTATAACTTTACCGGGTTGCCTCCTCCTTATTGTTCACATCTCTAAATGTCATCTAGCATAAAGTAGCTATAAAATTTCCTGCCATCTCATTGATTTCCCTTATTTTCTTTTTTTCAGCTTTACTGAGGTAGAATTGAGAAAATTGTAAAATATTTAAAAAGTGTGACATGATGATTTGATATACATATACATTGTGGAAGGATTCCCACCAAGTTAATTAACACATCCAACACCTTATATATTTAGCTCTTCTTTTGTTTGTTTGTTTGTTTTGGTAAGAACACTTACATTTTAATTTCTTAGCAAATTTCCATTATACGCAATATCAACTAGAGTAACCATGTTATACATTAGATCCTCAGACCTTATTCATTGTATACCTGAAAATTTACCCTTTTCCTATTTCCTATTTCCTCTTCCTGTTTCCCTCACCTCCCAGTCCCTGGCAATGACCATTCTATTCTCTGTTTACTATGAGTTTGGCTTTTTAAAAGTTCCACATATTAGTGATATCATACAGTATTTGTCTGGTTTATTTCACTTAGCATAGTGAAATAATCTTCAGGTTCATCTATGTTATTATGAGTAACAGAATTTTCTTCATTTTTTAAGGTTGAATGATATTCCATTGTGTGTGTGTGTATAATGTGAGATATATATATATATATGTATATATATATCACATTTTCTTTACTATTCATTTTCTGATAGATGTTAGTTTGTTTCCATACCTTGGCTATTGTGAATAATGCTGCAATGAAAATGCAGATATCTCTTTGCAATAGCGATTTCATTTCTTTTGGATACATACCTAAAAGTGGGATTGTGGATCATACGGTAGTTCTATTTTTAGTTTCTTGAGGAACCTCTATACTGTTTTCCATAGTGGTTGTACCAATTTACAATCCCACCAACAGTGCACAAAGCTTCCCTTTTCTCCGCATCCTTGCCAGCCTGTATAATTTCCTGTCTTTCTGATGATGGGCATTCTAACAGATGCGAGGTAATATTTCATTGTGGTTTTATTTGCATTTTTCTGATGATTAGTGATGTTGAGCACTTTTTCATTTACTTATTAGCCATTTAACTGTCTTTTTTGGAAAAATCTGTATTCAGGTCCTTTGCCCATTTTTTAATTGGGTTATTTGTTTTTTTGTTATTGAGTTGTATGGGTTCCTTATATATTTTTGATATTAACTTCTTATGGGGTATGGGCTTTGCAAATATTTTCTCCCATTCCATATGTTGTCTTTTCATTTTGTGGATGGTCTCCTTTGCTGTATGGAAACTTTTTAGTTTGACATAGTCCCACATGTTACTTTTACTTTTGTTGCCTTTGCTTTTGGTGTCAAATCTAAAATATCAGCTTCCTTGATCACTGGGGAGGATTGTAACCATCTCCTAGTGCCTGCTAAATTAGATGCCTGGCCTTCAGGCAGCAGCTTTTAAAGTATGCAGATAAATATATTTTAGGGAAAAACTGGGAGATGGGCATTTGTGCTTGCTCCCTCGGCGCTGAATCCTGGGGGATTGTCACAGTGAGTGCTGGTGCGCCTGTTAAGAACTGCATCTTTGTCTGCTATGGTCTTGTGGGTCTCCTGGACACAGCCTTGTTGGCTTTCAAAGCTGTTTTGGGGGTCTGCCTTTCTGGTGGGACTCTTAAAAGTTAGGGTGCTAGATGTACGGTCAAAACTCTTCACTCCTCAGGGAGAAGCTGAGGCTGAGGACTCTCTCCTGATTGTGTGATGCTGTATCAGGGGTGGGGTTTATGACAAGAATGTGTCTCAGCCTTTCCTATCTGTTTTGATGTGGGTATTTTATCATTTATCTGATGTGTAAGAGTTATCCATTTAGTTTCTGGATCTCTTTCAGAGGGACTTGCCCCACATGTAGCTGTACATTTGGTGCATTTGTGGAAGGACGGGTGCTCAGGAGCCTCTTGCATAACTGTCTTGGTCTACTCTGACGCTTTCCCTGATTATTTTAATCTCCAACCCAATAGAATATAAGTGCCACCAGAGCAGAGACCTTGCCTCTCTTATTCACTGCTGAATCCTAGTGCTTGGAATAATAATGGCACACAGTAAACACTTAATCAGTACTTTTTGACTGACTTAATCAGACTCAAAGGCAAGAAAATGTTAGTCATCCAATATCCTAGTTAAAATGCATATTTATTTTCTCAATTCAAAAACGCTTGAAATATTAGGGAAATATCTATCTCCCTCTAATATGAATGCAAAGTACTGAGTTACAGATCTTCTTACCATTAGATATTACACTTTCCCATAAGGCAAACATCAAGCTTGTTTTCTTAGATTTTGCCATTGCCAAATATTTATAAACAATTCAATATGATAGTCCAATGCAACTGTCATCTCTTAAAAGCTTAAATCTTTAACTTAACTTTTTCTTAAGTGATATCTTTTAGAGGGAATTCTTTGTACTTATACACCAACTGTTTATATTAAATAAGCCTATCTTAAGCTATTTAAAAAATTTCATGTGGTAATTTACTTGTTTAGTCAGCTCAAGCTACCATAACAAAAAACATAGACTGGGTGGCTTCAACAACAGAAATTGATTTTCATACAGTTCTGTCTAAGATCAAGACACCAGCAGGGTCAGTGTCCGGTGAGAAGTTTCTTCTTGGGTTGCCGATGGCTGCCTTCTCCATGTGTCCTCAAATGGCCTTTCCTTGATGTGTGCACACGAAGAAAGAGAAATGTCTCTCTCTCTCTTCCTCTGCTTACAGCATCACTAACCCCATAGGATTAGGACCCTACTTTTATGACCTCATTTAAACTTAATTACCTCCTAAAACCCCCTGTTTACAAATACAGTCACATTTCGGATTGGTGTTACCCGACACAAACACAGGTTGTTTTTACGCATCACATACGAGGGCCTAAAGTAAAAACTGGAATGCCAGGCTTATGGCAAGGAAAGGGATTTATTTCAAGTAACATCAGCCAGGAGACAAGAGTAAGCCCTCAAATTGGTCTTCTTGAAAGATGGGAGGCAAGGGTTTTTTAAGATTGAGAGGAATGTGGCTGTTTATAGGGAGGGGGAGTATGTCACCTTGTTGGTTGGTGCCTTCCCACCAGCCCGCTTTTGGTCTTATGAGGCTGCTTGCAAGGAGGGGGATAGTGAGATAAGGGAATCAGCAGGTTGATATCCTTGGTTGTCTGCCTCCATAGTGGATGCTATGCTCTGGTGCCAGGAAGCTGAAGAGTTGGGGGTCTGGAAAACTTCACTTTCTTACAAGGACCCATAATTAGCCAAAACTTCAACCTGAGGCTATCTGGGCTTTTCACAGTTTGTAATTTCTATTTATCTTGTGAAGCTCAGGGACACAAAAGGTCAAAGAAACTGATATGTACATATGAATGCAACTAAAGAAGCAGGGAAAGGGGGTGCTCAGGAGTGCCAGGTGTTGGATACCTGCAGACTGTTGGCTGATTCTCTGTAGACAAAAATTTCAGACATGCTGAATGTGACATTCCTGAGGAGTTTAAGAAAACATTAGCTATTTTCTGATCAAAAGAAGAGGACTTAAATCTTTTGCTAATAAGTTATTCTCTCTACTGCTAATTGACTCACTACTAATTGGCTCGCTTACCTGTAGTTCTAAGTGTTTCTCCAAAGCACACTGTGAGAATAAGGCAGAGGTGGGGCAGGGTTTGGTGATTCAGGGTCATTTATAGTTCCAATGTGGCTTCCTTCTATAAGATGGCTTCTCTTATGCTAACTTTTGAGTACGTCTATCTCAGCTAGTTCAGTGGCACTAACATTAGGCCATCAACATATGAATACTGGGGGGACACAATTTGGTCCATAGCATATAGATAATTAAATAAAAATAGACATTGATGTCTTAAAAAGCAACAGCCTAGCTTCTCTGGGCTGTGTAGGAGTACAATAGACACAGCTTACTATCTATCAATCACAGTGTCAAGAGAAAAGGTCCACAGTTGATGAATCTCCATGGCTATATGTACGTGAATCTAATCTGTGCAATTGAGAAAGCAAAAGTTTCAGTCAAGCATTCAGAAATTTGAGAACATGTAAATGATTGATTCTACTCTTTATTGTTTGGTGGTATGTATAGAGACAGAACAAATTTTCATGAAAGGGTTATATTCTTTATGAGAGCTAAGAGCTTTTTTTTACGCAGATAATGTACTCACAATTTGCAAAATTATGGTTCTCCTTTAAAGAAAAAGACATTTTCTAAATCATTGACTCAGAGTTTTGTATACGTGTATGATGGAGATCTATGACATTGACAAATTTTTAATAAAAACAGAGAAACTATATGGAGAATATGCTGAAGTCCACATTCACTGAAAATAACCCATACTCTTCTATATTTGCTTATAGTTACATAACACAAACATATTAATTCATATAAGTCATTCAAAAGATACTTTTTTGAATATTTTCTATGTAATAAGCCATGGGTGAAACTGGGAGGAATTTCTTCATATATATTCCACACGTTATTTGATCAAAGTTTTTTTTGTAGAAAATTAATGATTATTTGGGGACTTTATTTTGTTTGAGACAGAGAAGATTGGAAAGTTGAAGGGTAATTATGCTATTTAACCAAAATGTATAGAAGGAGCTCCATAAGCAAAGTAACCCTTTTATCTTCTCTTGTACAGTGAAAATAATACAGTACCTGAGTAGATAGGTACTAATAAACTACCAGAGACCAGATATATTTCACTGGCAAATTAATACTCGGTGTCTTTAGCATAGGCATCGACAAAGAAATATTTGAATGAGAAAAGGTGGGCAAGCCTGGAATCCGGATAGGCGAGGCATATAAGTCAGTTTTCTCTGTGTAATGAACAACCACAGAATCTCAGTGGCATACACCAATAAGCATTTCTTTCTTGTTTGTGTATCTGCTGCTCATTTGGGTGTATTTGCTTTAGCTGTGAATATGTCGTTCAGGCAGGGCAGCTGTGTTTCCAATTGTGGATCCAACTTAGCTTGTTTACAAATGGGGTTCAGTTTTCTTCCGTGTGTCTTTTTCTTGGGCCCAGATGAAGGAAAAATTGATACCCAGAGGAAGCTTTTCTCATAATCATCTCCAGAGTGCAGCCTTCTATACTGTCAAACCTTGCTGCGTCACATCCGTTCATATCCCGTTGTCTAAAGCAATGGTTTATATCTAAGCCAAAACCATTTAGGTAAAGAAGGTAGGAATTAATATATACTGAAAAGTTACCTAATTTTCACAGTATGCTCTTATGTTCACAAGTGTTCATTTCCTTTCTTCCTGAAAAATTATTCATTCTCTCCTTAAGGAATATATGGCAAAATTCATTAAAAAGTCTCATTGAATCATCACGTCAAGCTCAAAGCCCAGGATCTTATAATTGACATTGGGCCTAGATTGTGCTGCTCTTGAACCAGACACTGATGAGCAAAAAAGAAAAGTTGTTTGCTCCCTATATACCCGACATAAAATAATGGAACAGGGGCAGGATAACTATACTAACACTACCAACCAAAAAGGAGAGCATATAGCATAGCATTCACTGATCCATAAAAGTTCTAAAATTTGGCTGGTCAAATGTTACCAGGCCCTCCTCCTTCAGTGTGAGGGAAGCTTACTTGATCAGGCTCCGATTCACTTCCTGGGAGTAGATTTCCAGTCTCTAGTTTTCCACAGTTCTTGGATCCATCTTCTGGGGAATGCTTCACTTTTCACCATTCTCCTTGGTCGTTTCTAAAGAAAACATTGGAAAATATGTCATTCATTAGTGAATGAACAGCTTTTCAGACTCTTTCTGAATCTAGAAATTTGGGAGCCAGTGTTCTTTTTGTATTTCATATAACCTCAGCTTTTTAAAATCTGAATTGCTTTCACTTTTACTAATATGACTGTCTCAAAAATGTGTGTTCTACGCATGTGTTTCTAGTCAAGTTTATTTACTCAAAACTATACCCACAATTCTTTTCCAGAGCTGTCTTTCTTTCTAGATTTACTTACCAGTAATTTGGGTGTATTTGATTTTGCTGAACCCTGCCATCAAGCTTTCTAAGAGCCCCTTGGTCCAGTTGAAGGAATATGCTATAATGACCTTAATTCTTTCAGAGATCTAAAAAAGTGTTCCACACTCTTGATTTCTTCTTTGACTCAGAAACAGTTTCATTTTTCAACTCTGTAAATTCTGGACTGTCTCTATGTCCTCTCAACACTGCTTGTCAACAGGTCAGCTCCTCTCTGAGATCATCTTTTTCTCATAGTGTCTTATCTAACTGTAGTCATCAGGGCTCTCCCAAGTAACAGAACCAGTAGGATATATGTAGATATATAGAAGAGGAGATTTATTATAGGAATTAGCTCATGTGGTTATAGAAACTGAGATGTCCCACTACCTGCCATCTGCAAACTGGACAACCAGGAAAGCAGATTGCACAATTTAGTCTAGGTCCAAAGATCTGAGAACCAGAGGAACTGATGAAGTAAATCCCAGAGTCCGAAGGTCTGAGAACAAGGAGCTCTGATGTCCAAGGGCGGGAAAAATAGACGTCCATCTGAAGAAGAGACAGAGAATTCTCCTTTCCTTCACTTTTTTGTTCCATTCAAGCTCCCCATTGATTGGATGATGCCCATCCACATTGGTGAGGGTGGATCTCTACTCATTCTACTGAATCAAATGCTAATCTCTTCCAGAAACACCCTCACAGACACATCCAGAAATAATATTTTACCAGCTATCTGGGTGTCCCTTAGCCCAGTCAAGTTGACACATAAAATTAGCCATCACTCTAATATACTTAACAGCAACCAGCTTAAACTTTCAAGATACTGCTTCAAAACTGCCAAGCTCAACACTGGCAATTCAATACATACATTTTCTTTTTTTCTATATTTGGTAATGAGAGTTACCAAATGTTTGCCACTACATTACATTTTTCTCAACTGCATTTAACAATTTCCCGACCATTCTGCCAGTTCCCAAAATCACTGCCATGTATTTTAGGTTTTAATTATGGCAGAACTGTACTTCTAGGACCAATTCTGTGTTAATCGATCTTTGTTGCATAACAAACAACCACAAAATCTCTGTGGCACACAAAAATAAACACTTATTTCTTATTCATACATCTGTGGTTCAGCTAGAGCATCTCTGTTTCAGACCGTGGAGACGGCTGCCTTTGTGCCAGAGTCCGTGTTTGAGCTCATGTCTGCTCAAGTATATCCCTTCTGGAGCTAGGACTGAAAAAGGCAGAAGCAATCTGGAGGGAGCTCTTCTCATGGCAGAATACCAGCACCCAAGAATGTTTGCCTAAAGGCATATTCATATTTTAAGTCTTGTCATGTACACTCACACCATTGGACAAAGAAAGTCACGTGGTCAAACCCAACATCAATGGGGTAGGGAGGATTGTCTTTCCACGGAGACCAAGATTTGGAGGAATGAGCCAATGTTTGCTACAATAATCGAATCTACCAACTCAAGGGAAAGCACAGAAAGAATACAGTGATTGAAAATCCTGCCATGAAGCGAATAAGCATGGGCTTCTGGCTCTTTCTGTGTATCCTAACCTTGAGACCCTACAGATGTCTGTGTGAAACTGATGGATTTTTCAACCTAAAAATAGACTGTAAGACCTTCCAAGAATAACAGAGTGTGGTTGGATTCTGAGGTTTGGGAGAAAAGGAAGGAATAATTGGCAGCTTAGAGTAAAAAGGAACTAAATACCAGGAAAGGGAGACTGAGCAGGAAGAGATTTTAGGTGTGCCTTTTTTCTCTTACCTATTTGCCCATTCCTTCACACAAAAGGGGAAAATGCCACATTAATCATAGCAGTAGACCCATGGGCTAATGTCAAGACAGCATAAGGACAAAATTAACTATCCCCCTTAGGTTGGGCAGCCACTAAATAATACTATGCAGTGGTCAAAGCAATTAAATAAAGGTACATATTTGTGTGTGTGTGTGTGTGTGTGAGTGTGAGCATGTGTATGTCTTTCAAAGGTACACTCAAACTCAGGAATATATCCCAAACAGGAAATGGGGAAAATTGGAGCTGAGGCTTAGACAGAAAAGGAAATAAGTAAAACAAGGAGGCATCAGCAACTTGAACTTTCTAACGCCAGTGCTCTCCATTGACAAAGACTGTCAGCCTAAGGCTCTTTATATTTTTCTTCCTGGTTAGGAAATAGTCTGCCATCAAATGCTATCTAGAAAGTGTTGTCCTAGTTGATAGGGGAAGAGGGCTTAGGAAACAATGTTAAACAGAGTTTTAACTGTTAGAAAGTATTTTTTTATGATAAAGACATGGTTATAAAGATGGGAGCAAAACATCATTACCACGACCCATCTACTGGCATATAATAATCACTTTATTAGAAACCTTTTAAAATAGCACTTGTTGAAATGGAATTTTATCTGTGTAGTCACTCAATGAGAAGGATTTACTATGTTCTGTGTGGTTGTAGACACCCTTTGGGGAGATTGTTTGGGACCTACATGATTTTCCTTAAAGGAGGAACCATGCTGAATCAAAGATGGAATAAAGTCAGAGAGGAAAGATAGGGGAATCAATGTTCCTGTGAAATGAATAGCTGATTCTGGCAAGATTTCCAGGAGAAATATGACTACAGCTAAAATGCAATCACATCAGAATTGATTTGCTGTGCCTGACCCCATTGTATACCAATACACAATAAACTGAATGGGAATTGCTTCAAAGAGGAGGTGGGTCCACCATAAAGCAAACTGTCAATCCTGACAAATAAACAATTTTCTCCTGCTGGCCTCCTCTGCTTCTTCTTGTCCTCAAGCTGGTAGCTTTGTGTATTTGTTCTACGGTGACCCTGAAACAGTCTTCTCTGTGAACAACCTCATTGTTGCCCCTGTTGGTAAGAAACTAGCTGTGCCTTTTTAAGTAGATCTCAATTATCTTACGGTCTCATGTAATGTGCTTCTTAACCCAGAAGGCGATAGGATTTGATATAAAAGCAAGCATTAAATAATAAAAGGGTAGAAAGATGAGCAGCATTTCTTCTATCCTTAACTAAATAAAGGATAGGAGACAAGAGAGAAGAAAAACCTCTTCTTTTTGTTATGATTCTTTTCTTTACAATTTATACTACATATTTTATCAAAATTAATTTCCCAGCCCTATTAAATTTTGTATTTAAAAAATCCAGATGCAAATAGTAGTGGAGTTATTAACACTAACCAAAGATTTTCCTTTTGTCATCAAAAATAATCTACAAACCATCTGAGTCATGTACAAACATCGTTGCTTCTCTCTCTCTTAAAAATTTGAAATTCTTTGTAGTCAACTAAAGTGGACATAAAAAGAAGAAAGCAAAAATCTCATGCTTTAATAAAGTGAACCCATGACAGAATAGAGAAACAATGGGTGCAAAGAGGAGACTTGTTTTCAACAGTGACGTGGCAAGCTTTCAGAAGCTCTGCCTACTTTCACCATATACAACCCCTTGAGGTATGCAGTGATTTGCGAGCAGAGTCTTGCAGATTTCTTTCTCCTTTCTTACTCTCCTCTGTCTGTTTATTTCAATTCCTAGTCTTCCTGAGAAATTTTGAGAAGCTGCGTATTCCACTTGGCCAAGATTTACAGTGTCATGCATTGAGTTGGTAGTGCTTTCCTGAGTTATGATGATTTCCTCTCCCCTAATCTACTTTCTCTTCTGCACCTGTGCTGATTGTCTAACAGCATTGAGCACAAATGGCTGGTCATCCCTCATGTATAATTCATGCAATCAAAACTTTGCAACTGTGCACAGTTTTGAGTCCTATGTCCTATGTGCCCAAATGGGCTCTCTCTAAGCTGTCAAGACTTGCTGCAATGCAGCTTGCTCTACTGTCACAAACAGAAGCACTAATGAAGTTGTCCGAATGGTTCTAGAGAGAGCAGTTTAATCAGGCACTGCTCTAATTGGGATTGGCTGACAGGTGGCCCCAAACATTGAGAGACTTAAAACAGCCCAGCAGCTCTCCTCATATCAAACCAAATGCTCATATGGCTTACAGGGAAATGTGCATGAAGAGATTTTAATCTGTCACTTTTCATTCCCCAGGAGCGAAAGTAATGCTTTAGAAAAATGTAGGTATTGTTACTTAACAGTGTTTCTAAACCCAGCATTAAATTTAATAATTATGTAATTAGACCTGAATTACCAAAATGAATGCTTCTGAAGCATTGAGACTTGCAGAGTATGTTATCTCAAATATGCACATGCCTCTGAGTAGATTAATAAAATTAGCCAATGGTAATAGAAAAAAATTTCTCATTGTCCTTTCTTAGATGCATGATTTTATGATTTGGTGTTGTGTCCATAACCATGGGCTAGACATAGAAGAGAAAATACGGAAACATTGTGAAACGTCACACGTTTTCTTTGTGCCAAATATGAGTTAATTGCAATTTTGAAATTTTTCACCATAAGAAATACCCTGCATACTTAGGCAGCTCTTTTTTCCCCCTGAAATATAACACTTTTATGTCTTCTTAGTTATTTTTCATAATTAAAAGATTATGTCTAAGCTTATTTGGGTTTCAGTGTTGGAAATGGGTGCTTTATCTTGTTCACTCAAAGTAGAGCTGTAGTCAAAGGTATAGTTCATCATGCTATTTGGCATTAAAACACTTAAACTTTAAAATTAAGAAAAACCTGGAAAAGCTTACTACGTGCTGAGAATATACACTCAGAAGCAGAGGAAGACTCATTTGTTTAACCAACAAGCACGTACTGAAAATGTATTTTGTCTGAGACACTGTGCTATATACTAAAAGGTATGCAAATGTCAATATGATTCGGATACTGTCCTTAAATAGCTTACAATTTAATAAAGGATAGAAGAGAGTTATACAGAAAACCATGATACAAATCAAGGTATGATAAGGTCCTATAAGATGTGAAAAATCCACTTTCTAAAATGGTTAAGAACAAAAGAAAACATATTGGTTTTCGCCTCAAGACCCTAGATTGCTTCATGTCTCTTTATCTGCAGTCTATTGACTACACTTTTGAGAGACTAACTCTTCTCTCGATTTCAAGATGATTATAGTAGTTTAATATCAGAAAACATCAATACTCAGGAGCAAATGTCCAGAGGACATCTTTTAAAGAGTGAAAGAAGTGATTCTTGAATCCACACATTTCTTTTTGGCCAGAATTGGGTCATATGCCCATTGCTTCTAGAAGAAGCAGAATAGAACTACCATATGAACTTAGATTAACTAAGATCTACTGCCAAGTTTGGGCATGAGGTCAACTTTCTTTGAAAAGAGACTGGACTTCTCTATGAAATAAGATTTCTGTTATCAAGGAAGAATGAGGAACAGGACACTTGGTGGACAGCCAGCTGTGTCTGCTGTAGTAGAATGAGTTGAATAAGAAAGGAGGGCCAAGGCCTACAAAATTACATGAAATTTTGGAATTCATTTTGGAATTGGGAAGTGGCAAGGATTAAAGAGGTCAAAGGTTAAAGCCTTCGTGGAAATACCCTATATAGAGCAACTCTATCAAAACATCTGGTGGGGAAAAGTCGATGAGCAATGATATACTCAGGTAGTAGGTTACCAGGGTAATAAGAGGGATTTTTGTAGTAAGTAAAAGAAACATGAGAGTTTTTACTCAGAAATACTGTCAAGGAAGAGACCAGAGCCTACAAAAAGAGAAGCATTTTTGGGAAAGGAGTTTAGAGCAGTGTTTTTCAATATTTAATGTGCGTTAAAATCACCTAGCGATTAAAAGGATGTTGGTGAAGCCTTCTCACAACCTCAATATAAAGAGTGTGATGTTTTGTGTTGAAACTAGCTTTTGCTGAAGGGAAAGAGGACAGAGAACATGTGAAAATTGGGTGCCTGTTAAAGGAAGGCATGAGGAGACAATATCTGCAGGTCAAGAACTTTAATTGTTTACAATGGCTAGAAACAGTTTGTTTCAGCAAAGGTGTAAGGGTGTCATGGGTGATTTTAAAACCGTTAGGTTTATTCTCACTACATTTCACACATAAGATCCTAGCTTAAAAGTAGTCAAAATTCTGCTTCAAACTTTTCAGTTTTACCAAAAAAAGAGAGAGAAAGAGACAGAGAGAAATGGAGGAATAAATCACTTAATTTACTACTTAGACTCTAAGACACTATAAAAGTGACACATTGTAAGCCTTGGGTTACAACCGAGGTCAGCTATTTTAATTTGCCATGTATTGAGAATCAACCTACTAAAGATACAAATTTGAAAATTGCAAAGTCCTTTATATGACATATTTTAAATTATAGTGAAAAATCCAATAACCATGAGCTTAGATAGGTAAGGGATTTTTTTTCCTTATTTGCTTTAAAAATTACAGCTAGATCAGGTTCACATTTCTTCCAAGCCACACTGATAAATTGGGTGAGAATTTTGTGTGTATGTATGTACAAAATAGATGAGGGTGACTCAGATTGATTAAGTGTTTAGAAGTTATAATTTAAAAAGTACGGTTTTGAAAAGAGAGGACATAAAAGAATATAAAAGCTATTTTTTAAAATAAGAGATTTAAGGTGGGAGAAAGTAGACTCAGAGGTTCCTAGAGAAGAACAGAGGTCAATAGATAGAATTTTTAAGAAGGCAAATTTTGACAATAAAAGGGAAAAGATTTTAACAGTTTAAAATGCTCAAAAATTAAGTAGTTTCTTTTGGTGGAAGCAAAGCTTGATTCCTTAAAAGTTGATTTACCATCTTCCCAGGCCAGTATGGAGGAGATGCTTACAATCATTGATGGCCAGGACAAGATGGATTTCTAAAATACCTATTAATTTAATAATATTAAGCTATACGTATGAATGTAGTCTTCAGATTTTTCCTCTTATTGTGAAATTTCACTCCTTCATCAGGATTAAACACATTAAATTCAAGAAATAGAAAATACTAATCTTATTGTGTTAGTATGGGTAACAATAGAATTTTGAGAATGTTATTAAAATGTTCCTATGCCAATTACTCCTCAGAAATATGCTTTCTGGGTTTCAATCTAGATACCCAGGATTTACTCAAGCTATCAAAATAAGCCAATTATCCTACAGCTCCTGTAACTATTTTCCTGCCTGTTCCTCTCTCTGTTGATTTACTGGAAAGCCGTGTTTCCCTCAAATGGGTTATTGGGAGCATTTTTATCCTGTTCACTTGAAGAACTAGCTACAGATTATATAAAGCAACCTAAGGCTTACCCATATATGTATTACTAATCACTCAAGTATTAATAAATATCTGTGAGATGAAGCTGATACCACAGGAGAATAAATGTTAGCTTATAAAGTTGATGAGTTTATTTCATGCCCCAAGTAGCTTTATATTTATTCCTATTAGTTTATACATTTACAAAGAATTATGATTTTTAAATTGCTTTTATTTTAATTTTTTGCCTTTTCAAGCAATTCATTTGAAAAGAGCAGTTCATTACCTTCGGGCAATGATTAACATGAGAGCTTGTTGATTAACAAAGATTAACCATATATTCATAATTGTTAACACATGATGACTACGAATTCTACAACAGTGGATGGCGAAGTGTGAGAGAGTATTTTCTCATGAAAGAAGGTCATACAACTATTACCATGATAAGTTTTTAGACTAAATGAGGTGAAATATGTATGTTAGCCATCATACTTTTTTAATTCAAATTTAATATGCAGTTCAATGTAGCATACTTTTTTTTTCTGAGCACGGTTTTGGCATGCTTTTACCAGAAACTGGGGTGCCAGTGTGAATAAGATGCTTCCCATTCTCTAGTGGCTCAGATTTGGGGGGAGAACGTCACAGGAATAGATTTTTAAGTCATAATCTGTTAGGGAAAATGATGGAAGGGATTCAGGGGCTACGAGGAAGATCTGGACTAGGTCACGGCTAAGTTGAATTTTGAAGATTCTATAAAAAGCATGATTATGATTTAAGGACTATGAGTTGTAATTTTATCATGGCAGTAGTACTGGTGTAAATTTCTTCATTTTAAAAATTATTACACTTATTAAATTGTGTGCATAACATAGCACATAGGAGGAAGAAAAATCACAAACTTTCTTTCTAATAAAATAAAATCTGTATAGCAAACTGAACTAGTAGCAAATAGAGTATGGAAGTCCTTTGAATTCAAACAAATTTAACTTAATTAAATAAATTTTAGTTTTTTTATAGTTTTTTACTTTTCCCTAATTATAAAAATGATTCTACTCCTTGCATAAAAATTGAAAAAAACACAAAATGCAAAACAAGTTGAAACATTCCAAATAATTAATATTTTACAGAGAATTTTAGAAACTAATTTATTATTTTTAAATTTTAAACTTACAGTTCATTGTTTACTAAAAAAAATCTCCTTCATCATCACAAACCTTTATTACACATCAAGTTATGTTATAACTTTTATAGGCATTTGAAAGGCATTGAATAGTATAATTGTCCAATATAGTTAGAATTAAGATTGAACATATTCTACATTCTTCCTCTTCAGTGCTAAAACTAATGAGGGAATCTCAAAGATGAGAAATTGTAGAAAATATCTGATGAAAGTGGTCAAGATGAGATTGAAGAGAGAAATAGCATACTGAGACACATGAGGTTGTTTAGAGAGAAAACTACATTTTAATTTGTTTTTCATGGAAGCGGTATCAAGGAAGCTCAACCTTATAGAAACAGCAATATGAATGCACTTGGTTGACGCAATTAAGCAAGATCGTCCAGGCAGATCAACTTTCTGGACATCATCCTAATTGCTTTGGGCAGAAACTATGAAAGGATTGGTCTGGGTTAAGTAGTACATACATGTCCTTGAAATGAAAAAGCAGAGGAGTTTTCTAGGTAGCATGCACTTGCATAGTTGCATGGAAAAATGGCTGGCATATAAGCCTAGAGGATCAGCTGCTAGTGTACTAGATTTAGACTAGTCTCAGTATCTATAAAACAAAAATCTGAGCAGCTTATTTCTCCCCTACAACAAGAAGGCTGTGCCAGCAGAGGGAGCTGCCAGCACAGTCAGTAATATATTACACAGATGAGATCAAAGAATGAAATTGTCAGAAATCTGTTTCATGCCGACATCATGAAAGAGAGATAACAAAATAAAGAACTTACACCTGAGGAAATAGACTTGTATAACAACTGGAAAAAGACTTTAAGTAAAATTTTATGTCCTCTAGAAAATAAATGAGATTGTTTTATTGTTGTAGCAGCAATTTCTAAAGATTTTGAAAATATAAATTTTAATTATTTAAAAAATTCAATAGGGAGACTGAATGGCAGAATATAGGGAGCAAAAGAGTAAATCAGTATCTTGAAGACTGGTCTGGGGAATCAACCTAGAATGTAGAACAAAGAGATAAAGAGGCCAAAAGTATAAACACAATGAGAAGTATGGAAAAAACAATCAAGAGATATTTTTTTACTTTTTTTTTGAGGAAGATTAGCCCTGAGCTAACTACTGCCAGTCCTCCTCTTTTTTTCTGAGGAAGCCTGGCCCTGAGCTAACATCTGTGCCCATCTTCCTCTACTTTATACATGGGATGCCTACCACAGCATGGCGTGCCAAGCGGTGCCATGTCCACACCCAGGATCCACACTGGCGAACCCCAGGCCGCCGAGAAGTGGAACGTGCAAACTTTGCCACTGTGCCACCAGGCCGGCCCCTCAAGAGATATTTAAATGTGCTTATTAAGAGCTCCAGAAGAGAAAATAGAAAGATAATCTCTTCAATAAATGATCCTGACACAACTGGACATCACATATAAAAAAATGAATCTAGACACAGACCTTATACTTTTCACAAAAATTAACTCAAAATGGATCATAGACCTAAATGCAAAACTATAAAACTCCCAGTAGATAACATAGAAGAAAATCTCGATGACCCTAAGCATGGTGATGCCTTTTTAGATACAACAGTAAAGACATGATCCATGAAAGAAGTAATTGATAAGCTAGACTTTATTGAAATTAAAAACTTCTGCTCTGCCAAGACAATATCAAGACAAAGAGAAGACAAGCCACAAACTGGGAGAAAATTTTTTCAAAACCCATATATGATAAAGGACTATTATCCAAAATATACGAAGAACACCTAAAACTCAACAATAAGAAATTAAACAACCCAATTAAAAAATGAGCCAAAGACCTTAACAGACATCTCAACAAATAAGATATACTGATGGCAAATAAGAGATGAAAAGATGCTCTACATCATATGTCATCAGGCAAATGCAAATTAAAAGAACAAGATACCACTACACACCTACCAGAATGGCTCAGATCCAGAACACTGACAATACCAAATGTTGGCAAGAATGTGGACCAACAGGAACTTTAATTTATTGCCACTGGGAATGCAAAATGGTATAGCCACTTGGGAAAACAGCTGGGTGGTTTCTTACAAAGATAAACATACTCTTATCACATGATCCAACAATCTCACTCCCTTAGTATTTATCCAAAGGAGTTGGAAACTTATGTCCACATAAGTCTGCATGTGGATATTTATAGCAACTATATTCATTTATTCAAAACTTGGAAGCAACTAAGATGTCCTTCAGAGAATGGATAAATGAACTGTGGTACATCCAGACAATGGAGTACCATTCAGCACTAAAAAGAAATAAGTTATCAAGCCATGAAAAGACATGGAGGAAATGTAAATGCATATTACTAAGTGAAAGAAGCCAGTCTGAAAAGCTACATACTGTAGGATTCCAGCTATATGACATTCTGAAAAAGGCAAAAATATAGTGACAGTAAAATGACTAGTGGTTGTGAGCAGCAGGGAGAGATAAATAGGCAGACCACAAAGGATTTACAGGGCAGCAAAAATATTCTGCATGATATTATAATGATGGACATATCTCACTATACTTCTCTCCAAACCCATAGAATGTACAACAGCAAGAGTAAACCTTAAGGTAAACTGTGGACTTTGAGTGATTATGATGCGGCAATGTAGGTTCATCTTTGGTTAAAAAAAAAAATTCTGGTGAATGATGTTGATAATGGTGAAGCTATTCACTTGCGAGAGCAAGGGGTATATGGGAAATCTGTCTATCTTCCTCTCAGTTTTGTTGTAAACCTAAAACAGGGCTAAAAAAATGATCTTAAAGAAAAAACAGAGGATATAATCCACTACAAATAAAAAATGAATCTGAGAGGAAGTAGTAATGTATGAGAAAGAATGGTGAGCAATAAATTAGTAAAAGTTATTTTTATCTCTGTTTAAAAATAAAAATTCTTATTCATAGAGAGGCTATGTATATGAGATTATTTCTAGATATAGTTTGAAAAATAGATTTAATGTGCAAACTAATAGGAGGACAGCAATGCAAAAAAGATGGAAATAAGATGAATTAAACTTCAAGCAGAGTGAAAAAAAATTAAGATGAAAGACTATAATGAATGTAACAGATGGCAAGAAGTATGGGAAAATGAAATAAGATTAAATATGATAAATAGAACTCACAAATTAAGATGGCAGACAGAACATTTTAAGAAACCAAGAAAGAAGACCCAAATAACTATAGAGGCATCCCTTTAATGGATGGTAACACTCATCATTTTAAAAGTATAAATTTTCTCCAAATTAATTCCTACATTTAATGTAATTCTAACAAAAACCCTATTAGGTTTTTTTAAGGACCTTGAAAAACAAATTCTAAAGTAAAAATGGAAGAGCAAATGTTTACAAATAACTAAAAATATTTTAAAGGGACAAAAACAAAAGGGTAATAGACTTCTGCCAGATATAAAAGTTTAAACAAGGGATTTCAATTAAAACAATGTGAGCTAGGATTAGTTATACTTAAAATCAATATGACATAATAGGGAGCCAATGATACATGCATACGTCTTCAATTTAATAAAAGATAAATTGATCATATTTTGTAATTTTTTATAAAAGAGAGACAGTCTTGGTATGAAAATATTGTTGGGACAATTGGCTGTTGGGAGACAAGTCCCCATAGGTCTCTTGTGTTTCTGCCATCTTACTGTCCTTTGTTCCAAACTTTATTTTGTAGGATATTTGCATAGTCAGACTGGGAAGATAAGATAGTGTCCTCCTCTAGAGCAAAGTGCAGCATTCTCACCACTTCTTATGAAAGTGTTGGGTTCCCCAGCTCAGGCTTCTTTTCTTGTAACGCAAGCCACTGCACTAGTGCAGAGGTCGTCTTATCCTCTTCAGATTGCCTTGTGAGAATTTGGACTCAGGGAATTAGGACAAAAATGCTCCCAGTCTAGCTACTGCTATTGCTGTGATTAATAAACTGTCATTATTGAGCCAGGAATTTCATATCTTCTACCAGCATCCATAAATGAGAAGCAGGCTAACATTTTACCTTGCTTATAGGGTAAAATATCAGACCCTCAATTCTTGATATTGGCTACCCATATGGGAAATATAAAATTATATCCTAATCTCACACCATACACAAAATATGCTTCAACTACTTCAAAGGTTCAATGTGAAAACAAAATTTTCAAACTATAAGAAGAAAATACAGAAAAAGAATATTTCATAATCTCAGGTTAGAAGTACATTTCTTAAACAGGGGATAAACTTAAATTTTGAAAAAAAAAATTCCTAAAGGTAAAGCTCAACAAATTTGACAAGATATATTTATTAAACAACAAAACATTCTGTAAAAGGTGGCATTAACAAACTTAAGATGCAAAGAACAGAGGCGAGAATATTTTATATCTCTCTATATACACATATACAATCTTATATATGCACAAATATACACACATATATGGTTTTACATATTTATCGATTCATGATATTTTATGAATATCATTAATAAATTTATATAAGCTCAATAGAAAAAACTGGTAAAGTATATGAACAATCACTTTACCGAAAAAGAAATGTGAATACTCAGTAAACACATGAACTATACTCAATCTCATTGATAGTTAGGAAAATGCAAATTAAAATAAAAATAGAATACAATATTTACTTGGTTTTGAAAAAATTATTAAAATCTACAATGCTAAAGCAGTGATAGGAAAGATTATTCTCATAAACTGCTGAAGTATTGTAACTTTGGGGAGCAATTTACTAGAATCTGGTGAAACTGAAAGTGTTCGTGGCACTAGTATGTTAGTTCCTGTCTAAACGCAGATTCATACCTTGCTTAGACGTGAAGTAAATCTATTGGGGAACTCTTAAAGATATGTGGAGAAGCCAGAGAGATACACTCTAGGCTGATGTTACAGGGGCAATGCCCCAAACCACACTGCATAAGAAGCTGCTGTCACAATTGAATTAAGTGCCATGATTCAACATCCTTGCCATATTGTGGTGCTGCCATGGATGCCATCAACCCCTGAAACACACTGTCGCTGCCTCCTTGCCAGCAAAGCACATGCCCTGTGCTTGTCTTGTTTTCTAAAATAGCTGTCTTCTAGATAACAGGCAATGTCTGATGGGTGGAATCTAATTTCAAAGTCTGCGTCCTATCAGAAAGGGAGGTTGAGAATGTTTTTCCTTATTCGATGTTGGAGAGTCAGGGTTCACAGTTTCGAAGCATACTGAAATGTGAATGAAGTGTTCAACAGATTTGGGACAGTAACGAAGGATAGATATCCACCATACCCTTTGAATAAGCAAAATCATTTCTGGGTATACACCTAGAGATATTCTTTAAAATGTGAAAATTAAACAGTCAACGATGTCTGTTACTGCATATTACAACTTCAAAAACTAGACACATTCTAAGAGCACCTAAATAAGAGGAATGAATGAATAAAATGTTAACCAAGTCAAACAACATATACTATGACGTGGTTGAAAAAGCTGAACTAGATCTCAAGATATCACTGAGAATATACTTCAGAAAAATACAATTGAGGAGAAAGAAGAGGTGGAAATTGATATGCAGAGGAAAAACCATCTATGCAAATAAAAGAGTAATCGTCAGCCCAAAATAGCATATATATTGGTTAATGATCACACAGGTATATACAGTATTTGTGCCATGCATATATGTGTATATATGTATGTGTGTGTACATACATACACATATACTTATTTATGTGTATATATATGCCTGCATATATCTAGATAGATAGATGGATGAATGGATGGATAAATAGATAGGTGATAGATAACTGGAAAATTGGATCCAAATTCTTAGCATCTGCTATGGTGATGGAGTGCTAACGATTGGTAATGGGAATGTTATGTTGGGAAAGTTAGAGAATTTGTCTTCATTCGTAAGCTTTATGGTCTTTAAAAGTGCCTGGCATATCCGACAAAAAGTAATATCACTAATTGAGAGGGAGGAAAATGGATGATCTTTAGATTATTCTTTATGATTTTCTGTATTTTTTTAGATGATGGAGGAGTTCCAAGAGGGAGAGCAGAAGCACGCAAAGCCTCTGCAGACCCAGGGTTAGAACTCACTCAACCTCCCTGCCACCATATTTTCCTGGTTAAAGCACGTGACAAGTGTAGCCCTAATTCAAGGGGCAGAGAAACACACCCCACCTCTTGATGGGTGTAGCGTACTGGAATTCAAAAGAACTATAGCTATTTTTGAAATCTATTACATAACCATATCTTTCTAGGGAGATGGTGTTGCCTTCTCACACAGAAACATTCTCATGAAATATGCAAGAATTATTCCAAGCAGATGGACAATTTAAATATCCCATTTATATATAGATTCTCTGGTTTTCTCTCACCAAAAGAAGATCCAGAATGCATTCCTAAAAGCTATTAAACTCATTTTTTTAAATAAAGTGAAGAATGAAACCAGAAACATCCTACATGAAGATTTAGGCAAAAGCTGCAACTATCACACTGACTCAAAATAAGACGCTTCAAAACACATCTGCATCCTTAGTTTTAGTAACGTCCATGCTGTGCTAGCTTCCCATTGGAGACATAGTTATTTCAAAGGAATCTTCAAGCATAAAGGTTATAAAAAGTAACATAATGAATCTGTTAATATAATGGGATGTTAATAATATTGAAGCATGGATTAATGAACATAAAATAATTAACTCACTGAGACAGAAATATTCTGATTAGTTTGCTGAAACAAATTAGGCAAAGACCTTTTTCTCACTGAAAAAAAACAAATAGGAAATTGGGGATTTTCTTATGTCCTTTAAGGTACATCTTGGTATTATGGCTTTTAATTTAAGTAACTTAGCAAAAGGGATAGTTTTGCCACTGCTTTCAAATTTCCAATAAGGACAATAAATTAACAGTAATTAGTAAAGCTTCTTAGGAAATGAAATTTAGAACTCCCCTCATTTTTTAAAAATGGAAAATAAGACTCATTCTTATAAAAATGGATTTTAATTTCTTTAAATTTTTTTCCAAAGTTAGATTTTTAAAATAATATATATACACTGTCATTTGTTACTTACCATTCCTGCTAAGTGCCAAGAGATATTGAACAGTATGTCTTGGAGACCGAGCTTGGAGGTGGGTCTTATTAGGCCCATTTTAAAGATGATGAAAAGCGGATGCAGAGAGGTTATGGATTTTAATAAAGGTAACGTGGCGTGTAATTTGTACAGCCAGGTCTTGGATTGGCGTCTGTGTGACTCCAGAGTGTGTGCTATACCCACTACATCCTTTGGATTCTCCAAGTGGAAAGCTATACATTCTTTTGATAACTTTTGCACAGCTCTTTATTGCCTACCTACAATGCTGGCCTCCCTTTTACTTCTCTTAATTGTTCAGATTAAATTTAGACAAAATTTCTAAACAGCTCACAAAGTCTCACCTATGTCATATATTTGAATAGCAAAAGGCATTACCAATGGGCCCCAACTTCGAGTATTTCTAGATTTTTCTATTATACTAAACCATTTTGTATGCTTTTATTTGCGGTGAGATGCCTTTTTATCCTTAGAGTTTATCATTCCCACCTCCACTAACACATCAGGGACAAATAACACTCTTTCATGTTGTTATACCATGTGAATGGACATAGGCCCAGAAAAGGAAGAAGGAAGGCTTCTCACCATGTATCAGGATTTGAAATCTGGTGCTATTTTTTTTCCTAAAAAAAGAAAAAAATCCTAAAATAGAAATCCAGTGAAGAAGACGGATTATTATCGTTAGTATTGACTGAATCTTCTTTCTTGTGGCTCCTTTTGGTCAAGCAGTTTTGTCTAAGCTTTCTTTCTCTTGAGGAACTAGTTTTCTGTTTAAAATATGGCCTGCCCTAACCGGTCATTCTTTATCACATCACGTCACGTCATGTAATATCAAGTCAGATCACTTTACGTTATGTCATCCCATCGCATCATCACATCACATCATTTCACGTGACCGACTGCAATTTTCTCTATGCCACTAATATTTACCTGAAATTATATCTTCATTTAAAAGTGGTTTTACTTTTGATTTAGCCCTCCAGGTCAGTCCCTAAATGTTATGAGGCCCAGGACAAGAATACAAATGGAAGCCTACATACTACATGTCAAATATTTAAAAGCTAAAAAGGAGCTAATGACATGTCAAGTAAAATGTTACACCTCCCTCCTTTGGTAAATATGCCTTCATAATGATGAAACAAACAAAAAATGACAATACTATGGTTTTTATATGACTGAAAGTTCGGAAAAAAAAAAACTGAATTTAATTTCTATTATGCATGTCTTGTCTTATTTTTCTACTGATGGGTCAAAAGTTTTTGGCTAAATAATTAAATAGAAACATATAATGCATGAAGTATTATTTACTTATTCCACAAAATTTTTTTATTTCAGCAAACTCACTAATGTATATTTTTAACAAAGATTTCTAATTATTTGTGTTCTATTGATGGTCATGATCTAAAAGATTAAAAATTGATTATATTCAAAGTGAACAAGCTTTGAATATATTTTTATAAAAGTCAGGACAGTATAAAAACTTGAAATTTAAATTTATTTTCATATATATTAAAATTTTATTTTTCTTATAAAATATTTAAAATTATCTAATGAATGCAGAGTCTAAATATAATTAAAACTAAATTTATAAATTAATTTTAAAATGTATAACATTATAACTAAATAAAAGTTAAGGTCAAAATTATTTAAATGTAGCTAAATTTTTTAGTTCAATTTTTTAAATTGTGAAATCTTATTAAATATTCTTATAAGAAGAAAATTATTAGAAATTCTGACGTTCAATTTCCATCTACTTGCCAATGTAACGAATCTCTAACACACTCCAAGTATGTAACATCTGGCCTACATGGACACAAATTAGAGTAATATGACTTGTTAAATATTGCTAAATATTCCTCGGCTGCCATGGGAAACTCCTGTGAATATAGTGCTAATTATGAGTACCTTTGGAAGCAAGAATTGAAACAGGTCTTCAGTAAGAAAGTGAAGACTCAGCAATTCTCGAAAGCATTCTTTGTTGTGTAAGAGACTATCCTACATCATACCATCTGTAAGGAAGGGTGTACAATTCAGTTGTTCGCTTTTCTCTTACCTGAATTTGTCGTGGGCTGTTTAAATGCCCTCCACACTCCAGAGCAATGTCTCTCCCCTCTAACACTGCCAGCAGCAGCATAACACGCAAGCCTTCACCGCATTCAGACACAGTGGACTTTGGTTTTGAGGACAGGGCAGAAGATATGAAGTGTTTCCCAGGGACCTGAATGGAGTTTAGGGTTATACGTTGCTATGAGTCAATACTAAACACAAGAACCTGAGAGTAAAACGCATTCATGTGTCCTTTAATGCCTGAGTTGTTTTTGTGTTTGCTATATGTGGGTCCCTCCATAGTGTGGGGCTCAGATCTAAAGGCAGTACTAATCAAACTTCCATTATAATGTAAGCTTCTTCAGACCTTTTCACTCTTGTATCTCCAATACCAAGCTTAGTACCTTGCACAGAAAAGGTTCTCAAATATTGACTGAATAAATGAATGAATAGTTAACTGAATAAATTAATGATCTGAAAAACTTAGGACCCCCAAGGATGGATATTTTAACCGTTTTTGTGAGATGGAGTACTTCTAACCAAGCTTACATGCCAAAGTGCTCCATGTGGCTGTCTGTGTGGCTGTGTACTCAGAAGGGTAGCATCATTCCATGCTCTTGTAATCCTTTTCAATAGCTAGTGATTCAAAAAGAGTACTTTCATTTTGCTAGATATCCATTGAAGGGAGCATCTGAGAAAAATTTAGCAATAATAAACAGTGTTAAACTGATACTCATAGTTATCCACAAACCTGAAAAATTGAATGCTCTTAGTTCTTTTTCCTCTTTCCATTCTTCCTCCCTTCTTTCTTTCCATCCTTCCATCCTCTCTCCCTCCATCCCTCCCTTTCTCTCTTTCTTCCTTCCTTCATTCCTTTTTTTCTTGACTGTCAGTTGGCTCATAGCTGTACTCAGTCAATCTGGAAGTTTTCTGAATATGAATAGGGAGTATTGCTATAAGCATCCTCCGATTTTGTGGCTAAGTGGTTAGTTGTCTGTTTTTTGCATTGAATCATGAATCTCAATCATAGAGATGGGGGAAATCTCTCAGTTTGAGAGTAGTGGCATACACCAAGAATCAACATTCCTAATCAGACTTCTGATGTGCCTAATTATAATTGGAAGGTGGTTTTCCACTTAAACTCTCTGATTTATTCCTCAGAAGTCCAACTTGAGGACAATCTGGGCATCCTATAAATGATCCAAAGGGTTGGGTTTTAGAGGTCCCAGGGAAAGAATTTCAATGGTGATTGCACAGAAACTCCACAAAGTTCATCCCACTTTTCGCACACAAAGAATACCAGGGCTTTGACTAATATGGTAGAAAAATTATTGAAACATTTTAAGAGATTAAAATTTTATAATTTCATTGAGGAGGAGTTTGAGACCATCACATATGCAGTCTATGTGATGCTGAGATCATACCTCTCCAGATTTCTCAATTTCCATAGGCAAGAAAGCAAGAGTTTTTAATAATTTCCTGGTTGGATGGAGTGTACAAGGTTGAATAGTAGTTCATTGCTATGGTCTGCTACCTGGGCTCAAAGGGCAAAATCCCCTTTATAATACCCAGTGATTTTATGTACCTTACTGGAAGCACACTTGGTTAGGGTGAATTTTTGCTCTTGCAGTCTCTGAAAGCCTGGTCTCTGACGTTTGCTTAGGTTTCTGATTCACAGACTTCTAAGCTTTGTCAGTTTTTCAGAGACCACAACATAGGAGCAACGGTTCTCAGATAACCCTAGGACTCTCATTCTGCTGGTTTGGAGTCTTGTTTAAGGAAAAAATATATATTTAGCATGGTAGCACCTTACAGTATAGCAGCCTTTGTTGAAAATTGAGAGTATTGAAGTACGTTATTATAGCAGTACTAGACTGGGTTGGTTGACCACTGGCATAGATAGAGCATGATGAGATGAGAATGAGAGTCAATGTTTGAATTGTGAACCTCTGCATGTAGTTGTGTTTTGCTTTCAGAGGATGCATCCTGTTATCAAGTAAGGTTTTCTGCTAAATGTATTAAGGCAGCTTTCCGCCAAAGAAATGGCCAACCTCTCTGGAAACTCATTCTAGAAGACAGCTTCATTCTAGTTTATGATCTTAACAAGGAGATTTGCATAACATTTCTCCATTGACTAAGTTGACGTGTTTATTCATTTGTAGTTCATCATTTCAACAAATATTTATTGGGCTAATAATAAATGCTTCCTATTGGGCTAAACATTATCATATGTTTTGAAAGTGCCTTTATAATGTATTCACAGAGTGATAGTGGTACAGACAAGTGAGATATGATAAGAATTGTCAATATCAGGAAAGTGATGTTTGGGCTAATGTTTGAAACTCAGGTAGTTCATAGTTTCAACATTAGATAGTGCTACCTTCCTTGTGATGATATCTTATCTTTGCAAAGCTAGGTTTTCAGTGGTTGTTGGGATAAAGATAAAATATTGCTTTAAAAAACAATGTAGAAAAAACTGAAGATGGAATTGTACAATCTTACTCCATTGTTTGAGAAGTTGTGCAGAGCGCAGCTACACACACCCCATTGGCAAGTAACCATGGTTATTTGAAATTAAAATAAAACTATTATATTTTAATTTTTTTATTATTTTTTCAAATGGCTACTAAATTGTTAGGATGTAAACACTTATTAAATTATTTGAATCTAATTCCTTAATAAATAGAACTGTAAGGTATTTCATTTGGCTTAAGTTTGCTGTAAAAAAAACATACTGAAACACTAAAGACACAACAGACCAAAAGAGTTTGACAATCTCTTGCCTAGATTATCTAAGCAGAAAGCCAGAGAATACTGAAGAAAAATGGTCTGTACAGACGTTGAGGATGGAGGGTTGTTCATACAATGAAATGTCCAAAATCTGTGTTGGATAACAAAAGGAGGAGTAGAAAATGGTAGTGAAGGGAGAGAAAATAGAGATTAATATGGATTGGAAGTAATAATAATGATAAATAACCGCTATTATATTTTGAATCTTTACTATATGTCAACCACAATGATGATAGGTTGATAGGCATTATTAGTCTCAATCCTCACAGCAACCACAGCAGCTACTATTATCTCCTGACCAAGATGGCCAAGGGGCACATGAAAAGATGCTCAGTATTACTAATGACCAGGGAAAGGCAAATCAAAACCAATGAGATATCACCTCACACCTGTTAGAATGGCTATCATCCAAAAGACAAGAGATGACAAATATTAGTAAGTATGTGGAAAAACAAGTGGGTATATAAACTGCTACAGCCACAATGGAAAACAGAATGGAAGTTCTTCAAAAAATTAAAAAGAGGGGCCAGCCCAGTAGGTGTTGAGGTTAAGCTCCACTTTGGTGGCCTGGGGTTCGCAGATTTGGACCTGGGTGGAGACCCACACACAGCTCATCAGGCCATGCTGTGACAGCATCCCACATACAAAATAGAGGAAGATTAACAATAGATGTTAGCTCAGGGCCAATCTTCTTCATCCAAACAAAAAAAAAATAAAAGTAGAACTATCACATGATCCAGCTACCCCATTTATGAGTATATATCCAAAGGAAATGAAAACAGGAAAATAAGATCTTGAAGAGATACCTGCACTCCCATGTTCACTGCAGCATTATTCACAATAGCCGAAATATAGAAACAACCTAAGTGTCTATCGACAGATGAATGGACAAAGAAGATGTGGTATATTTATACAATGGAATATTATTCAGCCACTAATCCTGCCATTTGTGACAACATGGATGAAACTCGAGGGTGTTACGCTAAGTGAAATAAATCAGAGAGAGAAAGACAAGTATTGTATGATCTCACTTATATGTAGAATCTAAAGAAGCTGAAATAATAGAGAGCAGAATGGTGGTTGCCAGGGACTGGGGTTGGGGAAATGGAGAGATGTCACTCAAAGCTTACAACCTTTCTGTTATAAGATGAATAAATTCTAGAGAATCTAATGCACAGCATGATGACTGTAGTTAACAATACTGTATTATATACTTGAAAGTTGCTGAGAGAATAGATCTTGGATGTTCTCATCACACACACAAAAAAGGCAATTATGTGAGGTGATGATGGCGGTGTTAACCAACCCTACTGAGGTGATAATCTTGCAATATATAAATATATCAAATTATCACATCATACACCTTAACTTATGCAATGTTATATGTCAATTATATCTCACTAGGGCTGAAAAAAAAAAAAAAAACCCAAAACCAGATGACCTAATCACATTGACCAACCTTTCTCCATGTCCTCTAGGCCTTTTCCACTAGCTCACTCCAGGACTTAAAAACGCTCCTGCTTTTTGTTCCAGTGGAGTTGTGTTCCATCTCTCATTCCTACTGCAATTGTTTTGACCCCTGTTGAAATAGTCTTGAATAAAATTGTCTTTGCCTTTTCAACTCCACTGACGTAATTTTTCTTTGACATTGTCCATTTTATAGATGTGGAACTGAAGTTTAGAATGATTAAAATACGTAATTGAATCTCACACAGCTGGTAAATGATGGAGGCAAGATTCTCACCCAAGTAATCTGAGTCCTGAGCCTGAGCTCCTGGAGGATGGTGCAGAGTCACATTTTTGGATAGGCAAAGATGTTTGCTTGGTGAAGATGACAGAACTTGGTCTTTTGACTATTCTCAGATAAATGTCCAGGCACCAGGCATCATCGATGCCCATACTCTGTTACCCACTAGGGTGTAATATCTCTCTAAAACTCAACATGAATTGTTACTTGTCTTCCTAAATTTCCAGTAACTAGAAGCAAGAAGAACCCTAGAGTTGGGAATGAGGCTAAACTTCCGGATAATATGGAAATAGGAGTCCAGGAATTCTTCACATTGGGTTGAAAACTCTCAGAGCTAAAGAGATTGCAGCGTCTTTGAACGAGAGCCCAGAATTTAGAGTAAGAGAGACTCATTTTGTGTATCAATTGTATTCTGGTACCAATAATAAGATTATACGTTTAAATCACTTAGCACAGAGTAAGCTCTAAAAAATATATAGATAAGAATTCTGCCTTGGTGCCTATGTTATAGTCTTTATAAGAAATGTCTTGATTCGTGCTGTAACTAGAGCTTCTCTTTGGTTTAAAGTGCTTGTTTAAAGAGGCATGTTTCTGCTATGGAATCTATTGTTTTAGAGGAAGTTTATGTGGCATCACTTCCACAGTAATGAGCTTACTTAAACAACGCAGCGTGACTGCTATCCTTTGGGACCCACAAGAAAATGAGCCTCTTGTGAGTCAATCTCAGCAATGAAAAAACTTTACAATAAAATTGGCTTCCGTTTGTGTGCGGTTTATATCCACTTGTACAAGGTGAGCTGATACAGGATATCAGCGTGGGGTCTCACCAGGGAGGTCCTCTTGAGACTTGTAACAGAAAGGATCATTTCTGTTAAGCCCAATGGTGTCTTTTTTCATTTCAGGCTGAAGCTCAGCTTTGACATTACAATGTTTTCACATGCAAATTGTAACTACAGGCTTTGTATTGCAGTGATCTATTCTTCTACAGATAACAGCAGTAAATCTTATAGAAATACAGGTTTAGGTGAAACTTCCTTAGCGTTCTCTTTCCATTCAGACAACTATAAATCTCTCCTTCCAGTCTTGCTCAAGGAAAGCAAGATGAAGCAGCAGGAGACAAACAAAGTGCAGTCAAATCTGGAAAAAAAGGGTTTGAATTAGTTGAATATTTCTGCAAAGAGCTCCACTGAGTTTTTTGGTGCATAAATATGACCACTGCCTGCTTCGTGTCTAGTTAACTCCTGAGCAACGCATTGGGGTTTGGTTCTAGTGTATGGTTGAGTTGGGTGAACCAAGCAGATTATACAGCACTGCTTTTCTTTCTCTCCTACATACTTCTGAATTTGGGAAATTAACCCTTGGGAGTAAATTGAGAGACATAGCAACCCTTTTTGACTAACTCATTCTATTCCGTAATAGCTCAGAATTAGGTTTATTAGAGACTTGAGTGACTTGTATGAGAGATAAGCAAAATTGTATTTGTCAAAGTGACTAACTTCTCATGTGGATGACAGTTTAATTTAAAAACAAACTAACAGACACCAACGTAGCTACCTTTCCAGCTAACAATCCAATCAAACAATAAACAAATAAATAAAATAAAATAGCTGAACAAGCTTAGTAAGAGTTTAGGCTTATGTTTGTTATCCTTAATCTGTGAGGGAGAAGCAGTTCATTTTTAGCTGTTCTTGTTCTGTAGGTATGTGGGTAAGTTCATGCATTTACTATCTCTGTTCTGTTTAGGTGATTGCATGATTCCTTAGACCCTAGCAGGAAATGAAAGGTCTCTTTTCCCCAAGAAATGGCTTGTCGCATCCTGCCTTTCACGGTTTTTCAGATCCTAAGTCTTAGAATAAAAGTTTGAATTCCTCCAAGTCAGCATCCTCTCTTCTATATGCAATTTGTTGTGGATAAAACAGGAGGCAGATGGGGGCTGATCATAATTATATTAATATAGCACATTGCAAATTCCCTGCATATATGTGATATGGCTAAATTCATTAGAGCTACATTTAATAATAAAAGAGTTATTGTAATGTTAGGGTACCTTTATATAAAACATATTAAGAGTATATTTTGAGATTCATGAAGATGCTGCCCTGCACATGCCTAAGCAGTGTCAGATTTGGCAAGGTCTACACTTACATATCTGAGATCTGAGCAATTGAAAGTATCTAGATAGAAGAAAGACATATGACTGATACACCACCAAAACTTTCATTAATTCTGAATTGTAAACTCGTGTGTGTGTTTTCATGGCATAGAATTAAATTGTGAGCGTTAACACCAGAAGCCTGAATCCCTTCTGAATAACTCTTCTTCATGCTGCCTCATGTTTTATGCAGATTATGTTTTTGCTAGAATTGCCATTGCCAGACTACATTAAACTTTAATGCATTTAGAGAAGAATTGGATTATAAAAATTGCTGTTAATATCATCATGTCTATGTAAAAAAACTAAGAAACTTATTTGAACATTTTCAAAAGAGACATAGGGAGGAGGAGAAAGATGAATGATAGTAGAGGAGAAAAACGACTATTCTTAGTCTAAATATAGCGTCATTTGGTGCTTGGTGTTAAAATTTAGGCCAATCCTTCACAGTCAGATTTGCAATAAAATCCACATTCAAGAGTCACTCTTTGTTTCTCTTTAAAGTGAGTTTAGATGCTCTTTAAGTTAGGTTCTTCTTTAGAAATTAGTGTCTAGTATTTGTAGAAATTTCCTAATTAAATAAAATGATTATCATAATTATACAATAATGCATTGTATATTGTATATATAGTATATATGTACATAATACGTATAATGTAATATTACTATGAAGAGTATATTCTTGGGTGCCTTCCACCTTCTAAATTTGATCTGGGTTAGACTGAGTCCTATCATTGAAAGATTCCTTGTCGAGCTTTGCAATTTCCACAGGACTTTCATAAATATACTGTGGGCTTTTTTTTTTTTTTTAAGATTTTATTTTTTTCCTTTTTCTCCCCAAAGCCCCCCGGTACATAGTTGTATATTCTTCGTTGTGGGTCCTTCTAGCTGTGCCATGTGGGATGCTGCCTCAGCGTGGTTTGATGAGCAGTGTCACGTCCGCGCCCAGGATTCGAACCAACGAAACACTGGGCCGCCTGCAGTGGAGCGCGAACTTAACCGCTCGGCCATGGGGCCAGCTTCTGTGGGCTTTTTTGATACCTTCATCTTAAATGTATATAAGCTATCTTAAAAAGTTAATGAGAAGAAAGATTTTTAAAAATTTTTGGTAATTTCCATATATATATAGTGTTTATATATATATATTTAAAATAGCATGTCTGCTTTTACCTCTTATTGTTCAGTCAAGGAAGTTCGTTATTCTAGAACAAACTTGAAGTATTTGAAGAAATTGGTAAAGGCTTATTCAATTAGGTTTCAAGGTTTAACTCCAAGAGAATGTGTTGAGCTAAAGAAAAATGCACTCTGGAAAAGGTATGGATATAAGGACCAATGAAGGTGATGTTGGATAGATAAATTTGCTGCTTCTCTCTTGCCTTGTTAAAAATTTCATAACTATAGATAGTCTAATATTTATCCACATACTTTTTCTGATAATTTTCTTCCTTTCTGTAGATCTGAGCTCCTGTTTGGAATTATTTTCCTTTAGTCAAAGTTTCTTACACATTTCTTTTACTGTAGGTCTGCTGGTGATAAATTCTATCAGTTTTTTTCTTAGAAAAAATCTAAGATACCTTCACTTTTCAAAGGATAATTTGGCTGGATTTAAAATTTTCGGTGAAAAGTTTCTTCTTTATTTTAACATCTCAAAATTGTTAAACATTCTCTTTCTATCTGCATTGTTTATGATGAGAAATTTGTTTACTTTTTATCTTTGATCTTCTACATAGGCAACCATGTATGCGATGTGTCATTTTAATCTGGATACTTTTAAGATTTTCTCTTGACCTTTATATTAGGTGATTTGTCTGTGATGTGTTGAGGTATGGTTGTTTTCATATTATCCTGCTTAAGATACACCAAGTGTCTTGAATCTGTAGATTGAACTTTTTTCACCACATTTGAGAAATATTCATTCGCTATTTCTTCAAATATATTTTTCTATCCTATATTGTTTCCTGAGCTTTACTCATGTCGTTGCATATATCAGTAGTTCATTCATTTGACCACTGAGTAGTATTCCATTGGATGGATGTACCACAATTTGTGTATCCATTCAC